>NW_017671113.1:62816-90920 GCF_001879085.1 Nicotiana attenuata
GTACGTGAAACGAGTACGGAAGTAAAAGTTTACCACAAGGGAAACCAGTAACAAGGTAAGTAAAACGTACGAAAACCACGTAAAACACGGAAACAAAACGGAAAATTACGACCAGTAAAAACCCTAACGACGTAAACTCGTTCCAAACTTAGACTAGGTAAAGAAACCTTTAGGTCCGGGGGGAACGGTAGTACCCTTACGGACGGTTTAACCGTACCCGGTTTCTTAAGGTTACCCCCCGTAAAAACCGTAAAAAACGTTAGGTACCTTACGGACGGGGTATCCGTTACCCCCTCGGGGTTTGGCCCGTAAGGCCCGTTTACGGTCGTTTAACCGGAAACCTTACCGAAGTTAAACGGGTACGGTACCGGGGTAGGTACCTTACCCGGTAAACGAGTCCGATTTTACCCGTTAAGGTCCGTAAAAACTAGTTAAATAACGTTAGAGGTTACCTGGGGGGAAACGTCTAACCGGGGTACGGTCCAATACCCCGGTTACGGTTTACCAAATTCGGTAAAAAGTTGGACACGGGGGGAGTAGTCCCCGGAACTGCAGTTTTCCGTAGTCCCAAAGTAAACATACAGGGGAGCTCCCGGGATACCGTCCCGTAGTCCCAAAGTAAACACACAACAGCAACAGGAACTCGATTCAATCAATTTCATACCAATGTAAAGCAGATAATTCTACCTAGCATGCTTCACGTAATACAAATAAGGCAGTTAAGGCAAGTAGAGCAATGTAGTCAAGTAGACATGCTTCTATAGACTAACAGCAGGCTAAATTTCGAGATAGCAAAAGCAAGAAGAGGAAGAACACAATATAAGGCTATTTTTGATGAAAACCGGATTTCAAACAATTAGCACAAGTACGCACTCGTCACCTCACGTACAAGGCATTTCAATTATCACAATATCAATCCTAAGGGGAAATCCCCTACACAAGGTTAGACAAGCCACTTACCTCGAACCGGCTCATTTGTCAACCCAAAACCACGTTCTTGCCACGAGTATCCGACTCCAAATGGCCCAAATCTATTCAATTAAATTTCATAATGTAAATAACACTTCAAGTAACTGATTCTACAATTAAATTCTAAGCTAATACGCAAAACTAGGTAAAATGACCAAACCCCCCCCCCCCCCATCTCAGAATTGGGTGAAATTTATATTTTGCAGAATCCTCACACTCTCACGAGTTCATGCATACCAAGATTACCAAAATCGGACCTCAAATGGTCCATAAAATCCTCAATCAAAGGCACCAACAAGTCTAATACCACTGTCCAAACTTGTACCAATCCTTAAAACACCTAAAAACAACATCAAAACCTCAAATTGACCATGGATTCAAGCCTAAGAACTCCAAATTTCTCAAAATACGCTTTCGATAAAAAAGTCTATCAAACCTCATCCGAATGACCTGAAATTTTGCACACGCATCACATTCAACACTACGGAGCTACTCCAACTTCCGGAATTCAATTACGTCCCTCGGATCAAAATCTCACTATCGAACCGGAAACATTAAAAATCCATCTTTCGGCATTTCAAGCCTAAATTAGCTATGGACCTCCAAAACACAATCCGAACATGCCCCTAAGCCCGAAATCACCCAACGGAGCTAACGGAACCATCGGATTTTCATTCCGAGGCGTCTTCACAGTGTTCCGACTATGGTTAGATTTCCAAGACTTAAGCTCTCATTTAGTGACTAAGTGTCCCAAAACTCTCCGAAATTCAAAACCGAACATCCCAGAAAATTCAAAATAGCAGAAATAAACACGGGGAAAAGCAAAAAAAGCGGATCGGGGTGTAAATTCTAAAAACGACCGGCGGGGTCGTTATAGAGGGTTTGTTCATTTGGTCATATTTTGAGTTGGGGAGCTCGGATATGGGCAATTTTGAGGCAATTTTTACCATATGGATTGGGGTAAGTGTTATCTACTCAGTTTTAGTTATATTTTGTGAATCTATCTTCGTTTTTGGTAATTGGATTGTGAATTTTAAAGAGAAAATTGGAGGGTTTTGTACAATGTTTCATAGAGTGAATTTTTGAGTTTTGAACATCGATTTGGAGTCGGATTTGTGTGAAACTAGTATGGTTGGACTCATATCAGAATCGATGTTCGGGTTTTGCAAAATTTATCGGGTTTCGAGGTACAGGCTCGGGGTTTGACTTTTTAATTGACGTTTTAGTTTTGTTACAGATTGAGTCTTTGTTATCCAGAATTGTTTCTTATGATTTTTATTTACGATTTGAAGTTATTTTGTCTTGATTAGAGCCGTACGGAGGTATTTCACTCGAGAAGTCCATATTAGAGTAGCGGTCTATCTTCTTTGAGGTAAGTATCTTGCCTAACTTTGTGTGGGGGAACTACCCCTTATGATTTGAGTCTTTGGTGGTAATTGTGTCATGTGAAGTCCGTGCACGTGAGGTGACCGTCTAGGGCTCGTAGGTTCTTATGTTCATTAGATATGAAGTTGTTTTGTTATGATAAATCCCCATTTACTAGTTTTACCTCTACGTGTCTTTATTTGGAATTAATTGCCTCATGTTCCACCTTTATTGCCGAATTAACTCTTATGTGCCTTAACTGAAGTTGTTGCTTCTTTTATTGCTATGCTACCTTTTTTGTAATTGCCTATTATTAGTTGAAGTTATTATCGTCTTCCCCGTAGTCTGCTTATCCTTAAATTGAGTTTGTTGAATCTTTTCCGTTATTGCTCAACCCTAATTGATTCTTGGTTATCCCTTATCATTATTGACTTACCCTTAATTGGAATCCTTGATTTATGTTATCCCTCTTATCGTTGAGTTGTACTTATGTGGGATCATTGCTACACAGTATCTCTTCCTTGTTGAGCTATTGCTATGTTGTACCATTATCTCCTGTTGTGTCTTTCCTTGTAAGTTTGTACTTCCGTATTTTTGTGTTCTGGAGTTCCTGAGTCGATTTACTTGTTGTAATCTTGTTTCATTATCGTTGTTGTTGTGGTATTCAGTGTTGCGTTGGCATGAGGTTTCTGCCGTGCGGATGTTATTGTGGCACCAGGTTTCTGTTGTGCGGTCATTATTGTTGCACAAGGTTTTTGCCGTGCGGTTATTATTGTTTGCACAAGGTTTCTTCCTTGCCGTTGTGGGATATTTACTTTTGGGACTACGGGCGGTACCTCTGGAGCGCCCCTATTGCATATTTACTTTTGGGAATACGAGGAGGTACCTCGGGAGCACCCTTGTTGCATATTCACTTTTGGGACTAGGACGCAGTACCTCGGTGTCACACCTCATTTTTACACACCCGCCCGATGGAGAGTATATAAGGGAGTTTTTCCAATTAAAGTGACATATTCGAAATGGGATTATTTAGTTTATCCGCCACTTGGAATAAATTATGGTGTCCCAAGTCACCGGTTTTTTTTAAATCCCAAATCGAGGAAGTTTTATTTTTTAAAGAGTCTGCCAACCAGAAATTCTGAATAAGGAATTCTGTTAACCCGAGGGAAGGTGTTAGGCACCCCCGGATTCCGTGGTTCTAGCACGGTTGCTTAGCAATTCATACTCGGTTTAATTGTTCAAACTACTCATTATTAGGACCTATGTGCAATTATCTTTTACCGCTTTTTAAAATCACTTGATTATTCGTAATTAAAGAATTGAGTTACGCGTAAGTATACTCTTTTCCTTTGGCGCGTCAAAAATCATGTCACGCGAACGTGTCCACAATTAATAACGCTTTGTTTATTATTATTATTAAAAACTTTGGTTGAAGTTGCACAAACGCATCCCTCGAGTCTTTTAAGAATTAAATTTGTAATTATGTTACGCGAGCGTATACATAATCACAATACTAGCCTAAATCGAGCCCTAAGCAAACTACGAGTATTTGATATTTGTTAGGTCTAAATTATGAAATTAATACGAGGGCCATGTATTTTGGGGTTTTAATGGGCATGGCATGCCTTGAGTCCCATTTTAAAGGAAAATCCCAAACTAGACTTTAAAGGCCATAAGTTAAAAGATCTTATTTGGTATATGGCATACCCCAATTTATTTGAAAGGGATTATACTTGATTAAGCTTAGGATAATTTCATCCGACCTCTGGGCTCAAGCTGCTGAATAGTGTGTAAAAGCAAGGCGGCAGACCAAACAAATTGCGGCAGGGACTTGGGCCAACTGCAGGCCCAAAGAATTATTGTGTGCCTCCTTTTAGGCAAAGGAAATGGGCCGTCATTCATTCAGCTTAAATTTGAGCCCAAAAGCAAACTAAAATGATTGAATCCAAACATTGATCCATTTAAATTAATAAGATCCTCTGAAGTCTTCTATTCCAACTTTTACACACTAAACTAACGATAAAAGAGAATAACTCAAACTCAAATATACATGCTCAAACATGGAAACAAAAATTTAATTTCCAAACCGCCCAGCACTAAGGAAAAAAAACTGATTAATGAAGATTCAATTAAATTCAAACCGTTCTTATGGAAAATTGATACAAAAACTGACATGGAAATTAACTCTAACGAATTAAGACTCAAACCATATTGAACAAAGATTTGCATTCGAAGAATTAAATTCTGTTGGGTCAACTTGTGAAGTCCAAATGCCTAAGCCCAAATGGCTCGGTTTAGACTTGTATTGAATAGGCCTAAGGTTTGGGCCTAATTTTGACCTAATACCAAACTTTGCACATATCTCTGAGTAACATTTATTGCACAAACAAAATAGCCCACTTTTGTAGGCTTACTAATAACTAATCTGGATTTAAAAATTAACAGTCCAATTTACAAATTTGTAAGTCCAAAAATTATACAATGGAGTTTAAACTGCTAAAGAGTCCAGCGCACTAAGAGCCGATAATCCAAAAAATTCTAAAGGAACAAAAATACAGTAAAAATGAAGGCTTCTACTGATTCCAGGTTTCCCTTTCATTGCTTCTTCGAATCCAATGTGCCAAATCTGCAAGAACTCAGCTACAGAGCTGCTTCTTACAAAGCTACTTGCCCAGGCTCCAACAATGAGACTTCCTATGGCTAAACCAACCTTGTTTCCTAAGTATCTCATGGATCTGACCATGGAAAAAGGTTAGATTCACAAGATTACTTCAGTCATACTACCTTGACAGACCTAAGTTAAAGCTTAAGAATGCAATAATAATAAAAGAAGATGATTGTTTATGAGTTTAACCATATTGAAGGTTAAACACATAAATCATTAAAGACTTCAGCTCAAAATCCTGGCAGCCTCATCTTCTTTCCCAAAGCATGTAAATCCTACCCTTAAAAGCTTTCAGAACCACATGGTCCAACCAACTGGTGGCTAAACCAATAGGCTACAGATTATGATCAAACAGTCAGAAGACAAATGAAAGCAGTACCTCGGAATAAAAGAATCAGATGAAGGAGAGAAAGAGAGCATCATAAACTAAACCTATATACTGTCATAAGATACAGCTACTTATGCTATTTTCACAACACTTTTCTACATGCTGAAATGCATAGAAAAACACATGAAAAGCTGATGAAAAATAATGAACAAACACATTAATTTCTACTGTTGACACATACATCCATAAACATATAATCAAGAGTAACTTCAGATTGCACAAGTAGAGTCATTCTCATGGCCAAAATAGGGTTACATACCTAGAGATGATTTAACAAGACCAAATAAAGGTCACTAGAACAGCTGGTTCTTCCAAAATAATGAGCAACAGCAGGCAGCCAAACAAACAGCCAAATCAGAAACCAAATTCAGCTTTCAAGAACCCAGAGATTTCAACTCAAGAAAACCAACAAAATTCTTCTACTTCAATCCATTTTCAGCTTTTCAGAAAACCAAAAGAGGAAAGTTTTTCTCGAAGTTTGAAAACTTAGTCTTTTCAGCAGAAGAGAGAATGGGTTTGTGCAGTAAAATAGTGCTCAAAATCCGTGTGAGAATGAGGGAAAGCTTTCTTTATATAGAGTATCCAAAAATGGTATCAAAAAGGGAATGTGCTACCCTAAATTCTGAATTTCCCTAATAGTACAGCCCTTTGTTACAGCTGTCCGTCCTTTTTCCTTATCCAAAACCAGTATTTTCTAAGGATAAGGACAGGTGTGTTGTATTCTAGAACTTTCTGATTTTCAGCCCAATATAAAACCCCATTTTACCCTTTTAGAGTCTGCTTATTGCAGTTTTACCTAAGCCTTTTTTTGTTCAGTTAAGTCCATAGGGTTTTCTAATGTTGGCAGATTAGAATTAACATTGCAAGGCTAGAACTACTACACACCAGAAGATCAAAAGAGCAGAACCATTAAGCAAAAGAACCCTTAAATTAAAACTTAAAACCATTGATATGAACAAAATCCGAAATAGAACAATCATAGAAGAAATGATTTAAACCTAAAAATGAAATAACAATGAAGGAAAACATTAAAACTAAAATTAGCAAAACCTATGTTCAAGTACTAAAACGAACAATTAAGGACAGAAAAAGAGGGATTAAACCATGTAGCCAAATCAGAAGTATGGCCAATTGAAGAGAAAATGAGCCTAAACTGACTTATTGATCTTAAATGCCTCGACCTATATTTAACTAAAATGAGTGGCTAAACAAACTTTGTTTTACTAGAATTCAAATATAAACAGCAATTGAAACACATGAATTCTAGAACTTGGACTGATTACGGGCAAAAATGAAACAAGCAAAGATTACTAAACGGAACTAAAAACGCCCTACGAATTTGACTGGTTAAACATGAGTTACGCCAGAAACCAAACAAAACCTTAACGATCAAAATTGTGACCTTATGAATCATGTTGAACCGTCACAGAAAATGGCAAACATAGAAGGTGACACAGAGAAGAAGATGAAGACATAGAGAACGAAAAAGAAACGAAGAGGACAATCATGAAATCATACCTTTTGCTCAAAGAAAAATGGAAAAACAATTGGCTCGGCAGAATGGGTCACCTTTGATTTAAAACGCAATAGGTGTTAGCCAAATGTTCTTCATCAAGAACAAACAGCTAACACCTTTTCCGGCTTAAATCCTCTTCTGAAGAACCCTAAATCGTGTGACGTAGGTTTTGCATGCTCTCAGATCCGAAATTGGAGTGGCTTGAGGGGAAATCGAAGGACATGGCTTGGGTATTGGGAAAGGGGAGGGGACAAGGGTTAACTAGTAGGAATATGGGGAGGTTTGGAGCGATTAGGGTTTTCGACCGAAATTTCGATCCAAAATTCGAAAGGCTTGAGTATGATTTGAGGGAGATGGAATGGAGATTTAGGACGGGGAGGTGAAGGGGAGTATGTGGTCTAAATTTTGAGTCGATTGGAGCATCGCCGCCGGCGGAAGCGATTTCCGGTGGGCGGCTTGTAGCGGAGGCGATGAGGGAATATAGGGGCGGCTAGGGTTTGGTCTCAGAGAGGATGAGAGGAGAAATGAGATGAATTTTTGGTTTTGGGGGTGGGTTGACCCGGTTCGGACACTTATATGGAGAAGTACAAATCAGTTCCAGGCCGTTGGATTGATAAGATCCAACGGCTGAGATTAATTCGGGGTAAAACGGGGTCGTTTAGGGGTTATAGGGGTGGACCGGGTATGGGCATGATTTGGGCCTGGATCTTGCAGATGAATTTGGACTGGTTTGGGCTCTATTTTGAGACCCAATTCCGAAAATTAATTCCTTTATGCTCTCTTCTTTTATTTTCAATTTCTTTTTCTTTTTCTTTTCTTTTTTTTCTTTTTCTTTTTTAATTAAAAAAAATCCTAATAGTTAAAAATCCTAAATAATCTAAAATGTGAGACTAAACTAATTAATTAATTAAAAAGATTATAAAAGCTATTTTAATCCTAAATTAAAAGGGGAAAATTAGTAAAAAGGATAAAAATGTAGAAATTGGCCTTTTTTCTGATTTTCATTTTTAATAAAGCAAATAATTAATTAATTACTCCTAAAAATATAAAAATAAACCCTAAATGCAATGCATGATATTTTTGGTATTTTCATAATTTAAATAAAACTAAAACATGCACAAAATGCAAACAATTAAATAAAAAATTCAAAATCCTATAAAATGGAAAATAATTAGAAAAAATCTATTTCTTTGGGTTTTTTAGGAGTATTTCATATAGGGCAAAAATCACGTGCTCACAGCTGCCCCTCTTTGCTCGGAGACACGAAGGGTTTTCGGGCAAAGATAAAATGAGCAATTACGAGGGATTTATGCCCGTTTGAAACTCCGTGAGAAGCATTTTTGAAAAGAATCTGGCCGAACCTTGCTGCAAAGGTTGCCTACATATCCTTGGCTATAAAGGAATCAGGTTAGTGTAGTTCTGGAAGTTTTGGTAGCTGGGACTACCGAGAAGCTGTGATTTCAGTGTTGTTGCTGTTGTTTCTGCTGTTTGAGCTCCTTATTACACCAAAATGGAAAATCAAAAGCTAAGCTAGCTAGGCCTATCAACTACGAGTTACAAGATTCCTATCTATAAATCTCTTGAATCTTGATCTTGAGTCTTAGCCGGTTCTTGCTGTGGACTCCGATCTGAATCTTGATGCTCGTCAGCTGTAGGTGCCGTTTCTTTCTTCGGCATTTGGATCAAAGCGGGACAGGCGGAGCTTGCGACGTCAATCAGGCTTTGAGCAGTCTGCATCCTTGTCTGCCTCAGCACTTTGAATTCGCTTCTTTTTTGTTCTTTTCTTCTTTTCTTTATTCTGGATTGAGACTCACTCTTTTGGTCATCTCGAACCCTGTGTCTCGAGGTCAAACCTGCTCAGACACCAAAACAAACAAACGAACGAAATTTTTCTGCCCCAGTTTTCACTAGGAAAATTTCGTGAGTTATTTGCAACAAATCTAAACTATTCCCTTTTTTGAAAGCAATAAAAATCAGGATTGTGTATCCTTGGGAATGGGAGTGAATCCTTGAATTGGGAGGATTACCAGGTTATGCTGGAAAAATGACCGGGTTATGCGGAAAAAGGAAAGGGTCCTCGGATTATGCCGGGGTAAAAGAAAAAAGGGTCCTTGGGTTATGCTAGTGAGGTCCGCGGGTTATGCCGGGATAAAAGAAAAAGGTCCTTGGGTTATGCCAGGATAAAAGAAAAAAGGTCCTTGGGTTATGCCAGGGAGGTCCACGGGTTATGCTGGGATAAAAGAAAAAGATCCTTGGGTTATGCTGGGATAAAAGAAAAAGATCCTTGGGTTATGTTAGGGAGGTCCGCGGGTTATGCCGGGATAAAAGAAAAAAGATCCTTGGGTTATGCCAGGGAGGTCCACGGGTTATGCCGGGAGAAAAGAAAAGAGGTCCTTGGGTTATGCTAGGGAGGTCCACGGGTTATGCCGGGAGAAAAGAAAAAAGGTCCTTGGGTTATGCCAGGGAAGTCCACGGGTTATGCCGGAAGAAAAGAAAAAAGGTCATTGGGTTATGCTGGGGAGGTCCACGGGTTATGCCGGGAGAAAAAGAATGAGGTCCTCGGGTTATGCCGGGGAGGTCCACGGGTTATGCCGGGAGGAAAGAAAAAAGGTCGTCAGGTTATGCTGGGGAGGTCCACGGGTTATGCCGGGAGAAAAGAAAAAAGGTCCTTGGGTTATGCCAGGGAGGTCCACGGGTTATGCGGGGAGAAAAGAAAAAAGGTCCCTGGGTTATGCCAGGGAGTTCCAC
The DNA here is from genome assembly GCF_001879085.1 of Nicotiana attenuata. Taxonomy (NCBI): domain Eukaryota; kingdom Viridiplantae; phylum Streptophyta; class Magnoliopsida; order Solanales; family Solanaceae; genus Nicotiana; species Nicotiana attenuata. The sequence goes on from NW_017671113.1 coordinate 72,468, forward strand.
GGGTTATGCCCGGAGAAAAGGAAAAAGGTCCTCGTGTTATGCCGGGGAGGAAAGAAAAAAGGTCCTTGGGTTATGCCAGGGAGGTCCATGGGTTATGCCGGGAGAAAAGAAAAAAGATCCTTGGGTTATGTCAGGGAGGTCCGTGGGTTATGCCGGGATAAAAGAAAAAAGATCCTTGGGTTATGCCAGGGAGGTCCGCGGGTTATGCCGGGATAAAAGAAAAAATATCCTTGGGTTATGCCATGGAGGTCCACGGGTTATGCCGGGATAAAAGAAAAAGGTCCTTGGGTTATGCCAGGGAGGTCCACGGGTTATGTCAGGATAAAAGAAAAAGGTCCTTGGGTTATGCCAGGGAGGTCCACGGGTTATGCCGGGAGAAAAGAAAAAAGGTCCTTGGGTTATGCCAGGGAAATCCGCGAGTTATGCCGGGAGAATTGAAAAAAAAAATGTCCTTTGCTTATGACAGGGAGAAAAGGAAAAAGGTCCTCGGATTATGCCAGGGAGGTCCACGGGTTATCCTGTGAGAAAAGAAAAAAGGTCCTTGGGTTATGCCAGGGAGATCCACGGGTTATGCCGGGATAAAAGAAAAAGGTTCTCGGGTTATGCTGAGGATAACTAGGAAATGGGGCCCTATGTTGGAAAGGATGCAGCTAGAGATTGGAGACCCTATGCTACCATGATTTTGAATTTTTCTTCCTCTTTTTTTTCCACCATTCTTAATTTTTTTTGAGTTTAAGTAAAATGAGTAAAAATGAAGGGAAGAATTTGAAGGAGACTTCCCTTTTGGATTGATTATTGCTGCAGTGTTGCTTCTACAACTTGCGCACTTCTTTTCCTTTTTGGTTACACCTGCTTCTTGAACGGTTGCTTTGGATTGCACCTGTTTCAAATTTTCAAACAAAGAACAATTGTTAGTTTGAAACGGTGGTTGGTTTTGTGGCCTTGATTGTTTTGATCACTTGATCTCGGCCCTTGCAACTGGTTGCTTCCTGAATACCGATTGCATTTCTGACTCTGGAGACACTCTGGCTTTCCCGGACTTTGTCATGATGAGTGGTCGGTGGAATTCAACCTTTTCGACTTTATTTTGCCTTCGTAGGTCTTTACCTTCTGATTTTTTTTCTTTTTTGTTCTTCATTTTTTTTCTTTCTTCGGAACATTGGTGAACTTTTTGGCTCCTCAAACTTTGCTGCAACGGCTAGTCGCGTGGGACATAACCTCTTCCAACTTTATTTCTCCTTCGTAGGCCTTTCATTTTTGGCTTCTTTCTTCCAACTTCAATTTTAGAGAATGGGGCACCTTGGCTTTTCAAACCTTTTCCGAGACGGTTAGCCACGTGGGACTCAACCTTTTCAACTTCATTTGCCTTTTATAGGCACTTCAATTTGATTTTCTCCTTCCAAAAGTTTTGATTTCGAAACATCGGCCGTCGTGGCTAGTCGGGGTCGACTTGATGCCCCTGGCAAGAATGGGTGCCTTTTTGCACATTGGCTCGTATCAAACAAAAGCCCTGTAAATCAGTCTTGCCATCCCTTCTACGTCTTAGTTTCGGAACAGTGTTAGACCGAAAGGGATTCAAAGAAAACAAATAATGGAATGGAGAATGAGTTTTAAAACAAGAAGTGTCCCTTTCGGGGAAAGGAAAGAAGGACTTATCTGGAGTGCATGCGGACTTCAATGAATATGACATGCCTTTTGGACTGGATGCCTGATCTGTGTAAACCGTCCGACTCTTAGAAATTCATCACAACTTTTGCTTCAAAAATTCGAGAAACCTTGCCAGGACTTTATCGGCGCCGGTGGCTGTGAGGATCCTCTTTTCGATCAGGGACGCCCTTTGCGGGTTTTCACGAGCTAACCTTTCTCATTTATCTTCTCACCGTCGCCTTATAGTGCTCTTTGTGAGTTTTCACTAACAAGACTCTCATTTCAATTTCTCTGCTTACCATCGCCTTACGGTACCCATGTGGGTTTTCACCAATAAGTTTCTCTCATTTTGATTGCATCGGATCCAAGTAGCTGCATTCTTCGATCCTTGAATCATTTTCACCGATTGATCGAAAGGACTTGAACAGGATTTGGGGTAAAAAGATTTGGATTGAGTTACAACTTTGGAACCTTTTTGGGCAGGATCATCGTCGAACCATTATGACATCTGCCCCAAATTCACTTTTTGGGGGACCTTGGATTTTTATTTCGCTGTGACTGAACCCCAGAGAGAGGTTGCCTATGTATCCTTTCGGAATCAAGTCGAACGTAGTTCAGGAAAACTTTGTTTTTGATTTTCTTTAGTTTTTCTGTTTTGTTTTGTTTTCTTTTTCTCTTTCTTTTTCTTTTCCTTTTTTTCCTCTTTTTTCGTTTTTTTCATTTTCTTTGTCTTTTCTTCCTTTCCTTTTTTTATATTTTTCTTTTTTCTTTTTTTTTATCTCATTTTATCAATTTTTTTTCAATAACACTTTCAAGTTCCAAAGAGGGTAATCAAAGAAGAGTAAACGACTCAAAGGGTTTGCAAAGAGTTGATAGTGTTTGGGTTGCGAGAATGAATGCATTCGTCATCCCAACTGGAGAATATTAATACTATATGGAGGATCAAACACAGTACCTTTTGATTGCATTTGCATTGACAGTTGTTTCAGGGATATTTCCTTCGACGTATCCCAAGTACAACGCATTCTTTTGACAGTACTCTTGTTGCAATGTATGGACCTTTCGAATCTGGAACCAATTTTCCTCCAGATGTTCCAACTCGTTGTTTTATTTCCTCAAACTTTATCTTCATTGCGATCTAATCCTTGATTCATTATTTTGAGGTCTGACAACTTTTAGGATCTGGGCATGAAGTCCGCAAGCATGTCATGTTATTGAAATCTGCATTTAACAGACTGAAAAGAGAATAAGAAAGAAAAATGACAAGATTAAGAAAAAGACATTCCTAGAAAAATATTTCATTTGATTTTTGATTTTCAATTTTTGATTTTTTTTTTAATTTTTGAAGATAAAAGGGTTTACATCAGAAAGTAAGACAATGAAAGGATAGCAAGACTGGCTACCGAGACTCCCGTCTGATGGGGAACTTTTAGGCTTGGCGATCGGCTTTTGGCTTTTCTTCAGTTTCGGTCATGGCTGTAATGGCCTTCAGTGCCGCATCACATTCCTCGGCTTCACAAATCATTCCGACTATTGGCCCGATGTTGTGGGCAGGCAACAGGTTGTTCATCACATCAGGAGCTTCTTCATCCCAAAAAACGAATCTTTCAGCTTCAATCAAATCCCCAACAGCCTTTTGAGGGTCCAATAGTCCTCTGTACTGTCCCACTGCTCCAGAGTGGTATTCACATATAGCATCAGCTCGGTGCGATGGGGACTCGGGGTTCGGCCGGTTCGGGGCCACTGGCTGCTATAGATCTAGCCTGGTTAGCTTTTGGAACAAGCTTGAATATGACTCACCAATAGGGGCGAACTGTTATTTTCTAAAAGGCTCTCTTGGGCGAGGTTTGTATTGGGAATCATTTGGTTGAGGATTATATGGAGATTGGTAAGGATGGGCATTTCTGGGAAGTGGAGCTCGGTTTTGTGTATAATGTTGTGGTCGCAGGTAAGGTTGCGCGTTCATCACCGCATGGGAACGCGGTGCCACGGCATAAGCAGCATCTTGAAGAGGATAATAGTGTGGTGGGACAATAGGAGGCACATATGATTGGCTGAATGACCTGCGGGCCCCCCTCGAGCTTGATACCATCATGACTCCCTCTTCATTCCTATTTCTGTTTATCAAACTCTTCGAGCCATTCTGAGCAGACGGTGATGTGGCCTTAAAAGCAGCATGACTCATGATTCGACCTGTTTTTAAACCGTTCTCAACCATTTCCCCGATTTTGATAGCCTCAGCAAATGGCTTACCCGCAACAAACATCATGTTCTGGAAGTAGTCGGCCTCTTGGGCCTGCAGAAAGACCGTGACCATTTCAATTTCGTCCATTGGAGGCTTTACCCTGGCAGCTTGCTCACGCCATTTGACAGCGTATTTGCGGAAGCTTTCTGCGGTTTTCCTTTTCAAATTGGACAAAGTGTTCCTGTCGGGAGAGATGTCCACATTATACTGGAAATGGCGGACAAAATCACGGGCCATATCATCCTACACGTGCCAATGAGCAATTTCTTGATCCGTATACCACTCAGAAGCGATTCCGGTGAGGCTTTCCCCAAAATAGGCCATTAGTAGCTCCTCTTTTCCACTAGCACTCCTCAAACTAGTTACAACATCATTTCAGATGAGCTACCGGGTCTCCGTGCCCGTCGTACTTTTCAAATTTTTTCATCTTGAAGCCAACTGGCAAGTGGACATGGGGAAACATACAAAGGTCGGAGTATGAGACACTTTTTTGGCCACTCAGACCTTGCATGTTTTCAGGCTTTGTTCCAAGCTCTTCATCTTCCGAGCAATTTCCTCTTGCTCGAGATTTTTAACAACCTTTTCTTGCTCCACCGAGAGATCATATCGCGGAGGTTGAGTGAAAGAGTACGGGGTCACATATGTTATTTCTGGTTGAAGATGTGGACCCTTAAAGATGAACATTGGAGGAGGTGCCCTTGAAGCCGGTGCCTGGGGGCGAACCACAAAAGGCATGCCAGGATCATTGGAGGGTGCCCGCATGGGATGAGCGGGTTGGGAACAGGGGTATTGGTAACCTCACCTGACCTGGGGATCAACTCAGGGAACCCAGGGATTGCACTTGGCGGTTCCCTACCGTTAGACCAGGCGTCCCACATTTCCAATATGCGGAGACGCAACATCTTATTCTCTTCAATTGCTGCTGGTTCCAGATGCAAAATAGCTGATGATGGGCTATCTTCAGAACCGATGTTTGGTATGTTGCTTGCGGAGGCCATCTATGCGTTTGGATCTTGTGAAGGAGTGGAGGTTAGACTACCAACAAAACCAACCACCAAAACCTGGCTAGATCGCACATCCAACAACCTTGTTAGTTTCGAAATATTTAACATATAGGAAATCGCACGTTGGGAGGCAATGCACCTAACAGTTAAACGCTTCTATCATGTGTTTGAACGGTTGCATATTTCATCCCGGCCTTAACTAACTTTTCAGTATGAACCTCTTTTCCACAGTCAATGTTTCTCTCTAATCACTCTTGATTTTTCATCTCATTTTTTTTTTGCTATGTTATTTTTGGCACTCTCTTTTCTCTTTTTTTTTGTCACTCTTTTTTTTTTTTAAATTATTCTCTTTTTTCAGTTTATTTTTCACTCAATTTATCTATGGCTATGATCGAATCCGATGGGGATTGCCTACGTATCATGACCCCACATGAATCACACCTTGCGTAGTTCGGGAAAATAGGGAATAGAGTAAATGAACTAACTCTCTTTTTTTTTTTGAAAGAAATGCTTTAAAAGAAGAAAGAAAATATTTTTGATTTTTTTGATTTTTTTGAAAGAAAGACTTCTAAAAAAAATTCCTTTGCTTTTGATTTGAACTTTGGGAACTTTAGAAGTAAAAAGAAAATATTTTTGTTTGAATTTTCATTTGTTTTCTCTTTTTCTAAATAGGAAAAAAAATATTTTTGGATTTTGGATGTTGCCTCTTAATTTTCGAAAGAGGGACTTTTAAGAAAATATTTTTACTTTCTGAGCTTTTTTTTGTTTACAAAAGTACTTCTAAAGAAAAGAAAAATATTTTTGGACTTCAATTTTCTCAATTTTTTTTTGACATTTACGAAAGAAATACTTTTTTAAAAAAGGAAAAACAAAATATTTCTCTTTTTTTTGGATTCTTCTTTTTTTTTGTTTTTTGTTTTGGAAAAATACTTCAAAATAAAGGAAACGTATTTCGGATTTTTATTCTTTTGATTTTTCTTTTATTTATTTTTCCATATGAAAGATTTCAGAAAGAAGGAAACTATTTTTGAGTTTAAAAACTTCTTTTTTTTTTAATTTTCTAAGGAATGATTCCTAAAGAAGGAACTAAAGGAAAATATTTTTGGATTTTTGAAAATTGGGGTCTGAACCGATGAGGTTTATCTACGTATCTCACGTCCGGTGAGAATCAGACCCGCGTAGTTCGGTCAGATTCGACGGAACAGGGGAAACCATGGCACCTGAAAATTTTTGCTGTTTTTGAAATGACTTTTCTTTTTTTTTTTTTCAGAATTTCGGTAGAGTTTCAGAATTTTCTAATACCTACCTCTCTCTTGGTTTTTCTTTTTTTCTTTTTTCTTTTTATTTTCTTTCCTTATTCTAGAAGCCGGTCAGCATGCAAGCCAAAACAAATAGATGCGCAAGTAGCATGTAAGATGCATCAGGATGGTCTTTTAATTTCAAGTGCACCTGTCCTAGACAAACCCAACTCCTGTGTTGAGTCTCCTAAGTCGAATGCACGTGAAGAAAACAAACGTTCCTACTAGGGATCCGGCATCCGGCAGAGTCGCCACTAGGGATAGTTTATTCGGTGTCCCAAGTCACCGGTTTATTTTACAAATCCCAAATCGAGGAAAATTTCGACTTTCCTTTTGAAGTCTGCGAACCAGAAATTCTGAATAAGGAATTCTGTTAACCCGAGGGAAGGTGTTAGGCACCCCCGGATTCCGTGGTTCTACCACAGTCGCTTAAACTATTATAATTGGCCTATTATCTGATTCTAATACATGTTTTAGCCTATAGTACATTTTAACTTATTAAACCGCTTTAATTATTTTTAGGAAGATTCAACGTTATCTAAAACGAGTCTTTGGACCACGCCACATGAAATGCACCCGTGGTCCGCGACGCATTTTATTTAACGTTGTTGAGATTTGGATTTGGGTCACATGAAATGCACACCCGAGTTTAGGAAAGTAATTTTTCAATAGCGCGCCTAAAGCAACTACGCGTTGTTAACTTTGCGAGGGCGATGGAATTTTGCTAAATGGCACGCCTCGATTTCTACGGATTTTAAAAGAAATAATAAATGAGGGCCATGCATTTTTGAGATTTTATTTGGCACGACGCACCTCAAATCTATTTCCTCGAGTATTGATCAAATGGAATTGTTCCGTTAACAAATTTGCTAATAAATGACAATGAACAATGGTGGCATATCTACAACAGCAATCAAGGTATCGTTTGTAGCAGTCTTTTTTCGAATACAAAAGAAACTCCCAAAATCCTCCTACGCATGCGAACATACTAATGCGGATTGATATGGAACGACCAGTACATTTTCTTCCTTTTTTCTTCCTAGTCACACTTAATTAAAAGGCTAATGATCAAAAAATTTTATTCTAAAAGATGTACAATTCTTATATATGTATAAATACACACAGATATGCTGACTTCAACATTTTCTCATATTAACTCATTGAAGAAAATAACCAGACAAAAAGAACACAAAACCCGAAGCACCACAAATACAACGTATCAACAAAATTAACAAACGGCTTGCTCCAATCATTTAAACAATTGTGTAAAGTGAAAAATAGGATGAGCCTCTGTGTTTGAATTCAATACCTGAAGCTCAAGTTTTCACGCTTGAGTAGCAGAACATGAATACATGCCTCTTTAAATTTCAACCTTTCCTCATCAAAAGAAAAACTACTTGCCTTTTAATACCTTGAACAAGCAGAAACAGACAAGATTGAGGGGACGAAAATCACAATATTTCAACAACTGGACTGATTTTTTTTTGTTTAATTTATTTCCAGAACCATAAGAGACAACTGACTTTCATGTCGTACTCTAACTTAATCAAGTCTTAATATCAGAAATTACATAAAATAAGATAAAAAAAATCAGATTCTCAATGTACCAGATTTATCATTTTGAATCACAAACAGCCAGAATTTAACAATTATAGCAGGTGTATGGCATAATTATACACTGACATGGCTTAGTAGGCATGTTTTCATTGAGTCAAAAAAGAACTACATGATAAAGAAGGGGGAACAATACCTTAATCAGCAGTAAAAGGGCTCCAAATAGCCAAACAAAGGCGGAAAAAGCATAGCCATAGGTTGAGCTCAGCTACTAGTTGAACCACACAGCAAACAAACAGTGATATCCAGCAAACCCCTTTTTTAAAAGAGAACTCCAAACAAATTTAATTAAAATTCCAGCAGAGTGGACACCAACGGAACAGGGACTCGGATAGGAAACCAACAACAGAAATGGAAAATTCGAACTAAGACTGTCAACGACTTCGACGCTCTCCTTCTCTTGATTTTGTCACTGGGTTTTGATAACAATTTGTGGCTGTTTGTTTTCCGTACGTTCAAGGCAGAAAAGGAGCTGTCATGGCTTCTCTGTTTCGAGTCCTGAAGAAACAGTGGAGTCTAGGGTTTTTTCTTTGGTTCTTTCATTAAGAAGACGTTGAAGCTCGGCTGGGGGGGGGTTGAAGAAGATGGAGTTTTTGGGGGTCGAATTCTGTTGGTCGAAAATGGCTGATGAAGAAGAAGCGTGGGGAAGGGTCTCTTTTTCGTGAAAAGCTGCGCTCCTGATCCGGTCTCTAGGTCTAGGTTAAAAAGGGATTTTAAAGAAAGGGGAGGGATCCGGTTATGGGCTAGGCGGGTCGGGTCAGACAGGTTTGGGGTGGAATTTGGTTTGGGCTGGTTGATTAAAAATCAATTGGGTCATTTAGGAGTTAGCCCAATTTAAAAACAAGACCAAGTCAAAACCCTTTCTTCCTCTTTCTTGATTTTTGAAATGTTAGCCATTTTAGACTCTAATTTAATTTAATCTAATTTTTACATGGCTAGCCCATTCAATTATTTTTGGCTAATGATGGATTAATGCAACTAATTAATTAATTAATCTAAGAATACAATTTTTGATTTTTATTTATTTAGATAAAGTATTTAGCGATGTAGTTAATTCCTAAATGCAAATTAAACCTAAGATGGCATGAAATTAAAATGACAATTTTTCTTTAATTTTTCTATGATTTTAAATATTAAAAATGCATGAAATGCAACTAAATAAAGAAAAATTCCTAAAATCAATAAAAATTATTTGTGGTCTATTTTTAGGAGTTATCTTCATGTAGGGCAAAAATCACGTGCTCACATCACCTACCAGCGCGGCCGCACAAAATAGACCGCGGTCCGCGCTGGGTTTGTTAAGATGAAGTTTGAGAAGGCAACCTCTGCGGTCCGCACAAAACAGATCGCGACCGCAGAGGTCCACCACGGACCCCACAAAATGCAATGCGGCCACGGTGGCAAACTTCAGAGAGTCCTCAACTTGGCTCACACCAGTACAAATCGCACAAAGTGTAGTGCGGCCGCACTGGCATCTTCAGAGACTTGTTCAATTTCTTCACAACGTTTTCCACTGCATCAACACAATCCTTGCAACATCTCACAACCAGTTAGCCCAAAAATCAGTCCTACACTACAAAGAAAATCAAAGAAAACAAGAAGAAAAAGACATGGGTTGCCTCCCAAGAAGCGCCTGATTTAACGTCGCGGCACGACGCATGTTACCATCACATCACTTGAGATGAAGAAGCTCCACCACGTGGCTGTCATCAAAATTTCCAAGATAGTGCTTGACCCGGTGCCCATTAACTCTGAAAACTTCACCATTTTTGTTCTTTAAATCAATAGCACCAAATGGGGTCACAAACACAATTTCAAATGGCCCGCTCCACTTTGATTTAGGCTTTCTCGGAAACAGACGTAACCGAGAATTGAACAAGAGAACCAAATCACCAACTTTGTTCTCCTTTCCACGAGCATATTTGTCATGAAGGTACTTCATCTTGTCCTTGTACAAGGACGAACTGGAGTCGGCATGGAATCTAAACTCATCAAGCTCATTGAGTTGTTCAACACGAAGATTAGCTGCAACATCCCATTCCAAATTCAACTTCCTCAAAGCCCACATGGCCTTGTGCTCTAACTCTACTGGTAGATGGCATGCTTTCCCAAACACCAACCGATACAGAGACATACCAATCGGAGTTTTGTAAGCTGCTTGATAGGCCCATAGAGCGTCATCCAACTTTTTTGACCAATCGGTCCTATTAGCATTGACCGTCATTAACAAGATACTTTTGATTTCCCTGTTGGAGACTTCCACTTGACCACTAGCTTGAGGATGATAGGGGTAGAAACCTTATGATTGACACCGTACTTGGAAAGTAATGTGTTGAAAGCTTTGTTGCAAAAGTGAGACCCCCATCACTAATAATCGCACGAGGAGTGCCAAACCTTGTGAAAATGCTCTTTTAAAGAAATGCAACAACACTCCAGGCTTCATTGTTAGGCAAAGCCACGACTTCAACCCACTTTGAGACATAATCAACCGCCACTAGAATGTAAGTGTTCCCACAAGAGCTAACAAATGGACCTATGAAATCGATGTCCCAAACATTAAAGATATCCACTTCAAGAATTGTATTGAGTGGCATCTCATCCCTTTTTGAAATTCCACCCGTTCTTTGGCATTCATCAAATCTCTTCAAAAAATCACCCGCATCTTTGAACAAGGTTGGCCAATAGAATCCACAACTAAGAACTTTAGAAGCCGTCCTCGCCCCGCCATGATGGCCACCATAGGGGTAGGAATGGCAAGCCTCCAAGATACCCAATTGTTCTTCCTCTGGGACACATCTACGAATCACACCATCCGTGCAAATCTTGAACAAATATGGTTCGTCCCAATAAAAATCCAAGCTATCCCGCTTGAGCTTCTTCCTTTGGTTAGAAGAGAGCTCATACAGAATTATTCCGGTCACAAGGTAATTGGAAACATCGGCAAACCATGGCATATCATTCATTGACGCCGAAAGGAGTTGCTCGGCGGGAAATGAATCGTTTATCTCAAGGCCATCACAAGGTCTCCCCTCCTCCTCCAAACGCGACAAGTGGTCCGCCACTTGATTCTCACTACCTTTCCAGTCCACAATTTCTAAATCAAACTCTTGGAGTAGTAACACCCATCTCATCAATATGGTCCGGGGGTCTTTCTTTGTCATCAAATACCTAAGGGCGGCATGATCGGTGTGCACTATAACTTTGGCCCCCATAAGATAAGGTCAAAACTTTTCCATAGTAAACACAATAGCCAACAACTCTTTCTCGGTGACGGTGTAGTTCCTTTGAGCCTCATTCATGGTCTTGCTTGCGTAGTACACCAGATGAAACATCTTGTTGATCCTTTGGCCCAAAACAGCCCCAACCGCAACATCACTAGCATCACACATGAGCTCGAAAGGCAAGCTCCAATTTGGTGCGGTAATGATAGGGGTAGAGGTCAACTTGAGCTTGAGAAGCTCGAATGCTTGCATACAACACTCATCGAACACAAACTTAGCATCCTTTTCTAGCAACTTGCACAAAGGGTGTATCACTTTGGAAAAATCCTTTATGAACCTCCGGTAAAAACCCACGTGCCCAAGGAAACTCCTCACCCCTTTGATAGAAGTAGGGGGAGGAAGCCTCGAAATCACCTCTATCTTGGCTTTATCCACTTCAATTCCTCGCTTTGAAATTTTTTTACCCAACACTATACCTTCTTCTACCATGAAGTGGCATTTTTCCCAATTGAGTATAAGGTTGGTGTCTTCACACCGGGCCAACACTCTATCCAAATTTCCCAAACACTCATCAAAGGAATCCCCAACCACGCTGAAATTATCCATGAAAACCTCCAAGATATCTTCCACCATGTCGGTGAAAATAGCCATCATGCAACGTTGGAAGGTCGCCGGAGCATTACACAATCCGAACGACATTCGAGAGAGAGTGAATGTGCCATACCGACAGGTAAAGGTGGACTTCTCTTGGTCCTCCGGGGCAATTAAAATTTGATTGTACCCCGAGTAACCATCCAAAAAACAATAAAAAGCACGCCTCGCAAGACGATTTAACATTTGGTCAAGGAATGCAACAGGAAATGGTTCTTTCGGGTCACCTTGTTTAGCTTCCGGTAATACATGCATACTCTCCACCCGGTGACCGTCCAAGTAGGAATAAGTTCATTGTTGACATTGGTCACAACAATCTTACCACCCTTCTTCGGTACACATTGCACCGGAGAAGTCCACGAGCTATCAGAAATGGGGTAAATAACCCCGACATCCAACCATTTGATCACCTCTTTCTTCACAACTTCTTGCATAGCCTCGTTCAATATTCTTTGATGCTCAAAGAAAGGATTTGTATCATCCTCCAAGATAATTTTGTGCATGCAAAGTGCGGGGCTTATTCCCCGAATGTCAGTTAGAGTCCATCCAATTGCCCTTTTCCTCTTTTGAAGCACCGCCAAAGTGGCCTCAACCTGCATGTTAGTAAGGCGAGAAGAAAGAATAACTGGTAAAGTAGAATTTGAGCCCAAGAATTCATACCTAAGGTGTGGAGGAAGTGGCTTCAACTCCAACACCGGTGGCTCCTCAATTGATGGCTTTGTTGGTGGAGTTTTCCGGTTTTCAAGATCCAAGGATAATTTCCTCGGTTCATAAGAATAAGAGCCCATCCCATGTAGGGCATTCACACACTCCACTCTACTAGAATCATCATTGACATCCATGTTCAAAAGCACGGCCTGAAGAGGGTCCTCCACGTTGATCATAACACTGGTATCATACGTAATCACAGCTGTGACATGATCTACAAATGAGCACACCTCGGTGCTATTGCGTTGCTTCATGAATTTGCAAACATGGAAGACGACCTTTTCATCACCCACTCGGAAAGTGAGCTCACCCGCTTCAACATCAACCAATGCCTTCCCCGTTGCAAGGAAAGGTCTACCCAAGATAATCTAAACCTCATAGTCTACCTCATAATCCAAAATGACAAAGTTAGACGGCAATATGAATTTGTCCACTCGGACAATCACATCATCAATAATTCCCAAAGGTCGCTTCATCTATCGATCCGCCATTTGAAGTCTCATTGAAGTCGGTCTAGGTTGCCGAATACCCAAAGTCTTGAAAACTTAATACGACATCAAATTTATACTAGCTCCCAAGTCACATAAAGCTTTGGCAAAATCTGCACTTCCAATAGTACGAGGGATAGTAAAAGCTCCGGGGTCCTCAAGCTTTGGTGCCATTGAATGCACTATAGCACTCACTTGGTGACTCATCTTTATCGTTTCACAATCCATAGACCTCTTCTTTGTCACTAGATGCTTCACGAACTTGGCATATCCCTACATTTGTTCAAGAGCCTCCATCGAAGGCACATTTATGGACAAGATCTTAATCATATCAATAAACTTCTAGAATTGGTTATCATTTCTTTGCTTTGCTAGCCTTTGAGGATAAGGTGGAGGTGGAGGTGGCCTAGGCAAGGGTGCCTTGGCTTTAGGCACAACCGGCTCGGGCATATCAATCACATGTTCCCTAGACGGGTTCACGGCATCTTGAGTTTCTACCTTGGCCTCATCAATATCAATCTTCACATCATTGTGCACATTTTCTTCAACCTTATCTTCAACAATCAAGGGTACATCATCATCACGCAACTCAACATCATCATCTACAACTTGCTATTCTCTCGAGGCATTCACATCACCGCCTCTCCCACTTCTTGTTGTAACTGCCATCACATGATTGTTGTTCCCACCCTTCGGGTTCACTACCGTATCACTTTGTAGAGCACCCTTGGGGAGAGTATTCAAAGCTTCAGAAATTTGGCCTAGTTGCACCTCCAAGTTCCGGATAGATGTATTTTGAGAAGCCAATTGCGCATCAAAATCTTGGTTCTTTTCATCATTTGCTCGAACATACTTTTAATTCTCCCCAAATCACTTCCGGAAGAACTCGGACCTTGGGATGGAAAAGGGGGTGGATTGTTCGGTTGTTGGTACATGGGGGCCTTTGAGAGCCTTGACCCCGGTTGCCTTGGTTCCCATTGTTGTTCCACCCACCTTGATTGTTGTTGGTGCTCCAATTATTGTTGTTCCCATTCCAATTGCCTTGGTTGTTATTTTGACTACCCCAATTGTTGTTTTGATTGTTGTTGTTCCAATTTCCACCACCTTGTTGTTGATTACCCCGATTTCCTTGGGGTCGCCATTGTTGATTTGAAGAGTTGCTTCTATTGCCTTGGTAGTTGTTGACATATTGAACCTCTTCACTTTGATCATCATAACACTCATTAGAAAAACCACCACCATCATTGTTGTCACACTATTCACAATTCCCTTGAGATTGTTGCCCTCTTTGCCTCCGCTTAAGCATAGAGACACCTTCCATGGCATTGACTTGGCGCGGATTTTGGATTTGTTGCAATTGTGCCTTCACAAATTAGTTCATAGTAGTAGTAAGCTCGGCAATAGCTTGACCATGATCATGCAATACCTTGTGCAAATGGATGACCGTGGGGTCACCTTGGTGCACATTCGCTCTACTTTGCCACGCCGAAGAAGTGTCGGCAATCTCATCAAGTACATCACATGCCTCATTGTAAGAAAGTTTCATAAAATTGCCCCCGGCCAATTGGTTCACAGTGCATTGACTTGTGGTGTTGATGCCCCAATAAAAGGTTGTTGAATCATCGCCTCGGTCATATCGTTATTCGGGCACTCTTTCACCATTGTCCTATACTGTTCCCATATCTCATGTAATGGTTCTGTTGGCTCTTGCTTGAAGGCTAATATTTCATCCCGAAGTGTCGCCATATGACTCAATGAAAAGAACTTGGCAATAAACTTGTCCTCCAACTCATCCCACGTTGTGATGGAATGGTTGGGAGCCTCTCGAGCCAATCTAGTGCCTTTCCCCAAAGTGAGAACGGGAAAAGTCTCAATCTCAGCGCATCCTCGGATACATTCGTCTGCTTTCTCCCCTAGCATGTATCTACCAACCCCTTTAGATGTTTGTAGGCATTTTGATCCGCAGCACCCGTAAAGTACCCACGCTGCTCCAATAGGGTCAACATCACATTGGTTATCTGAAAATTTCCCGCCCGGATTCGGGGTGGGACAATAGCACTTGCGCAACTCTTGTTCAGTAGTACCCTGGGAGCCGCTCTTGGAGGTGGCGGGGGAGGGTCTGGAATATTATCATTTGGATTGGCATTAGCATTCCGGCCTCTCCGTCGTCCTTGAGGTGCAAGAGGCACCTCATCTTGCTCAAGATCTTCTACCTCCTCCCCCGGTGTCACGTTCCCAAGAGGATCATTCGCGTTGTTTAAAGCCATGTTGGTACCTGAGTAATGACACAAACAAGTAACAAAGAAGGAAAGAGAAACAAAACACAAAACTAACTAAATAGATAATCAAAACCTTCAGCTCCCCGGTAACAGCGCCAAAAAGGGATCGCTGCCAACTCCACACTACTACAAAGTAGGAAGAGAGGGTCGCAATAGCTTTTACCCGATATGAGGGTCGGGATCGATTTTCTCAGGGAGGTGAAAAAGGAGTTGCGTATCTATCTGGTCTAGAGTCGTGTAATTGTTCCAAATGTCACTTCCAAACATCATTTTATTTTTCTTTAACAAACTAATATTATCAACTACTAATTAGAACTAAATTCTGCTAATACGAAGATTGCTAGAGTTATATATAATGGGTAGAAAGGCACTAGGGTAGTGACTTTCACCTAGGTGGCTAATTGACGGGTCATTGCTTCTAAAGCTTGATTTGGGGAAATATGCTATAACTATTGCACTATTTTACCCACTCTCACACCTCTTCATAGAGAGAGTGATTTTTCCCAATTGACTCTCGAGAGACCAAATGGGTAGGCAAATTAGCTCAAGCAACTAAGGTTCAAGTCGGGTAATTACTCTCTCGAGGGTTAACCCTTTGATTGGGACTATCAATTCTCTTGAGTCCATCCCAATTCCTTGTTGGGTCAATTTTTGAGATTTAGGCTCTCTTTCTCAAGAAGAGCCAAGTTAACTTAGCACAAACCAGTGTTTGCAACCACCAATTGATAGATTAAACCATAAAATTGACCCAAATAGCAAACACCCATATTCAATCTAACCCTAGATGGAAATACCCATCAATTACCCACATTAGGGTTGAGCCATAACCCTAGCTAATGGGTTTAGCTACTCATGCTTGAACAAGAAAATAGAGAAATAGATGAAGAACAAGACATATTAATTAACTACTAAAGTAAATACAAAGAATCTATCGTTAAATCTATGTTAAGATGCCAAAAATGGCTACAAAATAGCTTCTCACGAGCGCAGCTTCGTTCTGGAAATAACCGATGCCCTAAAAATGGAAAAATATTTTATTTATACAAAGCTGAAAAAACTGGACAAAAATGCCCCTGCAGGGTCAGTGCGGGCCGCACAAAATGGACTGCGGCCGCACTAGGCTCTTAGACTTGAAGTCTTGGCTCTTTGAACTCAGGTTTCTCGGACCGCGCAGAATGGACCGAGGCCGCGAAGGTAACTAGCGCGGTCCAAACAAACATGACCGCGGACCGCATGGGCTTGAAGTTGGGTACTGGACATCTCTCTGATCTTCTCCTCTGCGGACCGCACATAATGGTAGTGCGGTCATAGAGATCCACCATGGACCAAACATAATGTAGTGCGGCTGCGTTGCTTGAAGCCTTAATTACTGAGTCTCTGAACCCCCCAAGTGCGAACCGAACAAAGTGTAGTGCGGCCACACTAGGCCTGTTTGTCCTGAGTTTGCCTCGTCTTTGGTACTTGTGCATGTTTCACTCTTTTTGAGTCGATCTTTGACATCTCGTCCATTTGTTGATCAAACCTGCAATCAAGCACAACTTATGAGCCTTTTGGGACTATTTTGTAACAATTTATAATCAAAGCGTAAGCAAGAAGGAGCATGAAACACGTCAAAATCCCTAGTTATCAGGTATCCCGAGAGCTCCCCTGTATGTTTACCTTGGGACTATGGAATTGCATTCCGGGAGATCCCCCTGTAGATTTATGAGTTGGACTACGGGACTACACCCAGGAGATCCACTAGAGATATATTTATATTTTGAGACTACAGGACAGTATCTTGGGAGATCCCCGGTTGTTATCTTGGAGCTGAGATGTATTCTTTTACTGTGTTTTACTTGCCTCTGTGATAGTTGTGCTGTCCTTTATATCCTGTGTTACTTATTTACACTGTTTATTTCACACTGTTAAACTTTATATCTTATTTAACCTCAGTAGGGCTCTGACCTTCCTCGTCACTACCCAACTGAGGTTAGGCTTGGCACTTACTGAGTACCATTGTGGTGTACTCATGCCCTTCCAGCGCATGTTTTTCATGTGCAGATCCAGGTACCTCTACTCAGGCTTACGATTCTTGAGGCAAGGCGCTTCTACGGGACTTTGAGGTATATCTGCTGCGTTCACAGACCGAGGAGTCTCTTCTATTCCTGCATTTAGTACCTAGCCCTTCTGTACTTTCTGTTATTGTTAGACATTCCGAAGATTTGAGCTATGTAGTGTTATCACAGCTTGTGGATCCGTGAGTTTTGGGGTTTTTGCATAGTGTATCAGATTCTGAGAAGTTGTGTGTATGTGCTGAGCGGCATTTAAATATTGTTTCCTTCAATTATTTTTTTGGCTTTTGATTATTTATTCCGCAAGTTAAGTTTATCTTTCGCATTGTTAGGCTTACCTAGTCATAGAGACTAGGTGCCGTCACGATAGTTCACAGAGGGCGAACTGGGGTCGTGACAAGTTGGTATCAGAGCTCTAGGTTCATAGGAGTCATGGATCACAAGCCGGTTTATTAGAGTCTCGCTGATCGATACGGAGACGTCTGTACTTATATACGAGAGGCTATGTAACTGTTAGGAAAAATTTCACTTCATTTGAGTTCCTTGTCGTGCGAGATTTTTGTTATCCCAATTCTAAACTTCCGTCTTTCTATTCTCTCACATATGATGAGGTCACGTGCTACTCGAGATGACCAGGAACCCGTGCCCCCTACTGGAGCCGTCAGGGGCCGTGACCGGGGTAGAGGCCGAGGACGCGCTCGTGGTGCATAAATCTCACAAGGAACACCGTACAAATAATGACGTAAGATTTTCAAGGCCTGAACAATAGCAGCTAACTCAAGATCATGAACAGGATAATTCTTCTCATGTACTTTCAACTATCTGGATGCATAGGCAATCACCCTACCGTCCTGCATCAATACCGCTCCAAGTCCAATCATCGAGGCTTCATAATAGACAGTCTAAGACCCTGAACCTGTAGGCAATATCAATACTGGGGCTGTAGTCAATGCTGTCTTGAGCTTCTGGAAGCTCTCCTCACACTCTTCCGTCCACAGGAAAGGAGCACCCTTCTAGGTCAGTCTAGTCCTAGGTGCTTCAATAGATGAAAAGCCCTCAACAAATCGACGGTAATAACTCCTCAAGACAAGAAAACTACGGATTTCTGTAGCTGAGGATGGTCTGGGCCAACTCTGCACTACTTCCACTCTCTTCGGATCCATCTTGATCCCTTCATTCGATACCATATGACCCAAGAATGCAATGAAATCTAACAAAAGCTCACATTTCAAAAAATGTTGGTA
>NW_017671113.1:91334-147828 GCF_001879085.1 Nicotiana attenuata
TTAGGGTTCCTAATTTTTGATTTTTTAGTTCAAATTAAACCTAATTAAAGTCCCTACTCAATTACCCAATTCATTATACTCACTAAGTACACCAGAATCTGCATTCGAACTAAACTAACCTAAAAATTGAAGAAATAAGGGAGGAGAAGAACTACAAACTAATAAAAAATGAAACAAAAATGTAATTAAACAATTAGACTAAAAAGAGTTAGGCGAAATCTTACCAGATATTGAGCAGGAAAGAATCAACACAAAGCAACGAGTAATTACGAGCAAGGAAGAAGGATGAACAGTGTTTAGTCTCTTCTGAGTATAAAATTTGCGAAAAGTGTAAATAGGGGTCCCTGAGGTCTATTTATAGAACCGCTGGGACCCATTCTCACATGTCACACCTCCTTTTTTACACACCACCTCGAAGGGTAGTAGGAGGGAGTTTTTCCACTTTAAGTGACATTATTCGAAATGGAATTATTTGTTTATTTTTATTCAGAATCGCCACTTGGGATAGTTTATTTGGTGTACCAAGTCACCGGTTTATTTTACAAATCCCAAATCGAGGAAAATTTTGACTTTTCTTTTGAAGTCTGCGAACCAGAAATTCTGAATAAGAAATTCTATTAACCCGAGGGAAGGTGTTAGGCACCCTCGGATTCCGTGGTTCTAGCACGGTCGCTTAAACTATTATAATTGGCCTATTATCTGATTCTAATACATGTTTTAGCCTATAGTACATTTTAACTTATTAAACCGCTTTTGATTATTTTTAGGAAGATTCAACGTTATCTAAAAGTGTCTTTGGACCACGCCACATGAAATGCACCCGCGGTCCGCGACACATGTTATTTAACGTTGTTGAGATTTGGATTTGGGTCACATGAAATGCACACCCGAGTTTATGAAAGTAATATTTAAATAGCATGCCTAAAGCAACTACGCGTTGTTAACTTTGCGAGGGCCATGAATATTTGCTAAATGGCACGCATCAATTTCTAAGGATTTTAAAAGAAATAATAAATGAGGGCCATGCATTTTTGAGATTTTATTTTGCACGACGCACCTCAAATCTATTTCCTCGAGTATTGATCAATGGAATTGTCCCGTTAACAATTTTGCTAATAAATGACAATGAACAATGGTGGCATATCTTCAACAGCAATCGAGGTATCGTTTGTAGCAGTCTTTCTTCGAAGTCCAAAGAAACTCCAAAAATCCTCCTAGGCATGCGAACATACTAATGCGGATTGATATGGAACGATCAGTACATTTTCTTCCTTTTTTCTTCCTAGTCACACTTAATTAAAATGCTAATGATCAAAGAATTTCATTCTAAAAGATGTACAATTCTTATATATGTATAAATACACACAGATATGCTGACTTCATCATTTTCTCATATTAACTCATTGAAGAAAATAACCAGACAAAAAGAACACAAAACCCGAAGCACCACAAACACAACGTTTAGATGAAATTAACAAACGGCTTGCTCCAATCATTTAAACATTCGTCTGCTTTCTCCCCTAGCATGTATCTACCAACCCCTTTAGATGTTTGTAGGCATTTTGATCCGCAGCACCCGTAAAGTACCCACGCTGCTCCAATAGGGTCAACATCACATTGGTTATCTGAAAATTGCCCGCCCGGATTCGGGGTGGGACAATAGCACTTGCGCAACTCTTGTTCAGTAGTACCCTGGGAGCCACTCTTGGAGTGGCGGGGGAGGGTCTGGAATATTATCATTTGGATTGGCATTAGCATTCCGGCCTCTCCGTCGTCCTTGAGGTGCAAGAGGCACCTCATCTTGCTCAAGATCTTCTACCTCCTCCCCCGGTGTCACGTTCCCAAGAGGATCATTCCCGTTGTTTAAAGCCATGTTGGTACCTGAGTAATGACACAAACAAGTAACAAAGAAGGAAAGAGAAACAAAACACAAAACTAACTAAATAGATAATCAAAACCTTCAGCTCCCCGGTAACGGCGCCAAAAAGGGATCGCTGCCAACTCCACACTACTACAAAGTAGGAAGAGAGGGTCGCACTAGCTTTTACCCGATATGAGGGTCGGGATCGATTTTCTCAGGGAGGTAAAAAAGGAGTTGCATATCTATCTGGTCTAGAGTCGTGTAATTGTGCCAAATGTCACTTCCAAACATCATTTTCTTTTTCTTTAACAAACTAATATTATCAACTACTAATTAGAACTAAATTATGTTAATACGAAGATTGCTAGAGTTATATCTAATAGGTAGAAAGATACTAGGGTAGTGACTTTCACCTAGGTGGCTAATTGACGGGTAATTGCTTCTAAAGCTTGATTTGGGGAAATATGCTATAACTGTTGCACTATTTTACCCACTCTCACACCTCTTCGTAGAGAGAGTGATTTTTCCCAATTGACTCTCGAGAGACCAAATGGGTAGGCAAATTAACTCAAACAACTAAGGTTCAAGTCGGGTAATTACTCTCTCGAGGGTTAACCCTTTGATTGGGACTATCAATTCTCTTGAGTCCATCCCAATTCCTTGTTGGGTCAATTTTTGGGACTTAGGCTCTCTTTCTCAAGAAGAGCCAAGTTAACTTAGCACAAACCAGTGTTTGCAACCACCAATTGATAGATTAAACCATAAAATTGACCCAAATAGCAAACACGCATATTCAATCTAACCCTAGATGGAAATACCCATCAATTACCCACATTAGGGTTGAGCCATAACCCTAGCTAATGGGTTTAGCTACTCATGCTTGAACAAGAAAATAGAGAAATAGATGAAGAACAAGACATATTAATTAACTACTAAAGTAAATACAAAGAATCTATCGTTAAATCTAAGTTAAGATGCCAAAAATGGCTACAAAATAGCTTCTCACGAGCGCAGCTTCGTTCTGGAAATAACCGATGCCCTAAAAATGGAAAAATATTCTATTTATACAAAACTGGAAAAACTGGACAAAAATTCCCCTGCGGGGTCAGTGCGGGCCGCACAAAATGGACTGCGGCCGCACTAGGCTCTTAGACTTGAAGTCTTGGCTCTTTGAACTCAGGTTTCTCGGACCGCGCAGAATGGACTGATGTCGTGGAGGTAACTAGCGCGGTCCGCACAAACATGACCGCGGACCGCATGGGCTTGAAGTTGGGTACTGGACATCTCTCTGTTCTTCTCCTCTGCGGACCGCACATAATGGTAGTGCGGTCATAGAGATCCACCGTGGACCGCACATAATGTAGTGCGGCTGCGTTGCTTGAAGCCTTAATTCCTGAGTCTCTGAACCCCCCAAGTGCGAACCGAACAAAGTGTTGTGCGGCCACACTAGGCCTGTTTGTCCTGAGTTTGCCTCGTCTTTGGTACTTGTGCATGTTTCACTCCTTTTGAGTCGATCTTTGACATCTCGTCCCTTTGTCGATCAAACCTGCAATCAAGCACAACTTATGAGCCTTTTGGGACTATTTTGTAATAATTAATAATCAAAGCATAAGCAAGAAGGAGCATGAAATACGTCAAAATCCCTAGTTATCAGGTATCACAGGAGCTCCCCTGTATGTTTACTTTGGGACTATGGAATTGCATTCCGGGAGATCCCCCTATAGATTTATGAGTTGGACTACGGGACTACACCCGAGAGATCCACTAGAGATATATTTATATTTTGAGACTACAGGACAGTATCTTGGGAGATCCCCGGTTGTTATCTTGGAGATGAGATGTATTCTTTTACTGTGTTTTACTTGCCTCAGTGATAGTTGTGATGTCCTTTATATCCTATGTTACTTATTTACACTGTTTATTTCACATTGTTAAACCTTATATCTTATTTAACCTCAGTAGGGCTCTGACCTTCCTCGTCACTACCCAACTGAGGTTAGGCTTGGCACTTACTGAGTACCATTGTGGTGTACTCATGCCCTTCAGCGCATGTTTTTCATGTGCAGATCCAGGTACCTCTACTCAGGCTTACGATTCTTGAGGCAAGGCGCTTCTACGGGACTTTGAGGTATATCTGCTGCATTCGCAGACCGAGGAGTCTCTTCTATTCCTGCATTTAGTAACTAGCCCTTCTGTACTTTCTGTTATTGTTAGACATTCCGGAGATTTGAGCTATGTAGTGTTATCACAGCTTGTGGATCCGTGAGTTTTCGGGTTTTTGGATAGTGTATCAGATTTTGAGAAGTTGTGTGTATGTGCCGAGCGGCATTTAAATATTGTTTCCTTCAATTATTTTTTGGCTTTTGACTATTTATTTTGCAAGTTAAGTTTATCTTTCGCATTGTTAGGCTTACCTAGTCATAGAGACAAGGTGCCGTCACGATAGTTCACAGAGGGCGAACTGGGGTCGTGACAAGTTGGTATCAGAGCTCTAGGTTCATAGGAGTCATGGATCACAAGCCGGTTTATTAGAGTCTCGCTGATCGGTACGGAGACGTCTGTACTTATATACGAGAGGCTATGTAACTGTTAGGAAAAATTTCACTTCATTTGAGTTCCTTGTCGTGCGAGATTTTTGTTATCCCAATTCTAAACTTCTGTCTTTCTATTCTCTCACATATGATGAGGGCACGTGCTACTCGAGATGACCAGGCACCCGTGCCCCCTACTGGAGCCGTCAGAGGCCGTGACCAGGGTAGAGGCCGAGGACGCGCTCGTGGTGCAGTGAGAGCACTCGCACGAGCTGCCGCTGAGGTACCACCAGCAGTACCAGTCGGAGTCCAGACACCTGATACGTCTGCCACTACTACTCCAGCACTCTAGGAGACTTTAGCATAGTTTATGAGCATGTACACCACTTTGGCTCAGGTAGGGTTGCTTCCCCTTGCTATAGCTACATCCCAGGCCGGGGGAGGAGCGCAGACTCCCGCCGCTCACACTCTTGAGCAGCGAGTGCATGTTGATCAGGTCCTAGGGGTTATTCCTGCGCCGCCTACAGTGCCAGTTCAGCCCGATGATAGGGCAGCGGCTTCAGAGAATGAGCAGTGAAGACTTGAGAGGTTCAAGAAATATGATCCTCCTGTATTCAGTGGGTTAGCATCAGAGGATGCCTTGGGATTTCTGGAGAAGTGCTATCGTATTCTCCGCACTATGGGCATATCAGGATCGACCGGGGTTTCCTTCACTACTTTCTAGCTTCGTGGAGCCGGCGTGCTTATGAGTTAAACAGTCCGGATGAGGCAGCTTCCCTGACTTGGGCTCAGTTTTCAGATATGTTCACGAGGGAGTATGTCCCCCAGAGTCTTAGGGACGCCTGGCTCACGGAGTTTGAGCACTTGCGCCAGGGTACTATGATTGTCTTGGAGTATGCTGTCTGTTACATTGACTTGACTAGACATGCACCATCTTTGGTTTCTACGGTTCGCGGGAAGGTTCGCCAGTTCATTGAGGGGATTATTCCCAGCATCAAATCTAGCGTGGCTCGTGAGTTAGAGATGGATATATCTTATAAGCATGTGGTGAGCATTGCTAGGAGGATTGAGGGTATGCATGTTAGGGACATAGAGGAGAGGGAGGCCATGAGGTCTCAAGAGTCGGGCCATTATTTTAGTGCCCGTGCCCCAGCTGCAGGTCGTCATGGTAGGGGTCATATGGGTCGCCCCGTTCATTCAGTTCTTCCAGCAGCCAGTGGTATTACAGCTCTACCTAGGCCTCAGGAGCCTTATTATGCACCTCTAGTCTCTAGTGCGCCTCCTGCACAGGGTGCTTCCAGTGGTCAGTCTAGCAGACCTGGCCCGAGCCAGTCACAACCGCCACATCATCCCAGAGCTTGTTTTGAGTGTGGTAACACACACCATGTGGTGAGGGATTGCCCCAAACGTAGGAGGGTGCACCTCCATAGACTCCACAGCCACAACAGGCCCCGCAGAGCTCTCGGGCTATGGTCCCAGCATCGGTTACCACTCCACCAGCCCAGCTAGCCAGAGGTGGAGGTCGGGGAGGTAGAGGTCGCCCTCGAGGGGGAGGCCAAGCCAGATATTATGCTCTTCCAGCCCGTACTGAGGCTGTCGCCTCCGATTCTGTCATCACAGGTACTATCTTGGTCTGTCACAGAGAAGCATCGGTTCTATTCGATCCAGGCTCCACTTATTCTTATGTGTCTTCTTATTTTGCCCCACATTTGGGTGTACCTCGGGATTCTCTTGTTGTGGACCGCGTTTACCAGTCATGTTTGGTTATTCTTGGCGGTTTTGAGACCAGAGCCGACTTATTATTGCTCAACATGGTTGATTTTGATATTATCTTAGGCATGGACTGGTTGTCGCCCCATTATGCTATTCTCGATTGTCACGCCAAAACCGTGACACTGGCCATGCCAGGTGTACCGCGTATTGAGTGGAGGGGTCCTTTAGGTCAAACTCCCAGTAGAGTTATTTCTTTCCTTAAGGCTCAGCGTATGGTTGAGAAAGGTTGTGATGTGTACTTAGCTTATGTGAGAGATGCCAGTATGCGTACTCCTTCTATTGATTCAGTCCCAGTAGTACGGGATTTCCCTGATGTGTTTCCAGCTGATCTTCTGGGCATGCCACATGATAGAGACATTGATTTTGGCATTGATCTGTTGCCGGGCACTCAGCCCATTTTTATCCCTCCGTACCATATGGCTCCTCCTGAGTTAAAGGAGTTGAAGGAGCAATTGCAGGAATGACTTGATAAGGGTTTCATTTGGCCCAGTGTATCGCCTTGGGGTGCTCCTGTGTTATTTATGAAGAAGAAGGATTGTTCTACGCGCATGTGCATTGATTACCGCCAGTTGAATAAGGTGACAGTGAAGAACCGCTATCCTTTGCCTCGTATTGATGACCTGTTCGACCAGTTGCAGCATGCTTGTGTGTTTTCTAAGATGGACTTGCTTCAGGCTATCATCAGTTGAAGATTCGGGAGCCAGATATCCCGAAAACTGCCTTCAAGACTCGGTATGGTCATTACGAGTTCCTTGTTATGTCATTTGGGCTGACTAATGCCCCAGTAGCCTTCATGCATCTGATGCACAGTGTTTTCTGGCCATATCTTGATTCATTCGTGATCATTTTTATTGATGACATTTTGGTATATTCCCGGAGTCGGGGACATCATGAGCAGTACTTGAGGACAATGCTCCAGACCTTGAGAGAGAAGAAGTTGTATGCTAAGTTCTCAAAATGTGAGTTTTGGTTGGATTCTGTGGCGTTCTTGGGTCATGTGGTCTCGAAAGAGGGTATTCAGGTGGATCCGAAGAAGTGGAGGCCGTGCAGAGTTGGCCCAGACCATCCGCAGCTACAAAGATCCGTAGTTTTCTAGGCTTGGCAGGTTATTACCATCAATTTGTTTAGAGTTTTTTATCTATTGCAGCACCTATGACCAGACTAACCCAAAAAGGTGCTCCGTTCCAGTGGATGGAAGAGTGCGAGGAGAGCTATTAGAAGCTCAAGACATCTTTGACTATAGTCCCAGTTTTGATTTTGCCTACCAGTTCGGGGTCTTATACTGTCTATTGTGATGCCTCGAGAGTTGGCCTTTGAGCGGTATTGATGCAGGACGGTAGGGTGATTGCCTACGTGTCTAGACAGTTGAAGATACACGAGAAGAATTATCTTGTCCATGATCTTGAGTTAGCTACCATTGTTCATGCCTTGAAAATCTAGCGTCATTACTTGTATGGCGTGCCTTGTATGATATATACTAATCACCGGAGTTTGTAGCATCTGTTAAAGCAGAAGGATCTTAATTTGCATTAGAGGAGATGGCTAGAGCTGTTGAAAGATTATGACATCACTATCTTGTATCACCCGGGCAAGGCCAATGTGGTGGCCGATGCCTTGAGCCACCGGGCAGAGTGTTTGGGGAGTTTGGCTTATTTACCAGCAGTAGAAAGGCCTATGGAGATGGCTGTTCAGGCCCTAGACAGCCAGTTTGTGAGATTGGATCTTTCGGATCCTAGTCGGGTTCTAGCTTGTGTGGTCTCTCGGTCTTCCCTGTTCGATCGTATCCGAGAGCGTCAGTTTGATGACCCTCATTTGCTTTTCCTCAAAGACAAGGTGTTGAATCGCGATGCTCGAGATGTGACTATTGGTGCTGACTGAGTACTGAGGATGCAGGGTCGAATTTGTGTACCCAATGTTGATGGGATTCGAGAGTTGATTCTATAGGTGGCCCAAAGTTCTCGGTATTCCATTCATCCGGGTGCCGCGAAGATGTACCAGGATTTGAGGCAGCACTACTGGTGGATGCGGATGAAGAAAGATATAGTTGGGTTTGTAGCTCGGTGCCTTAATTGTCAGCAGGTTAAGTATGAGCATGGACTTTGTATATGGGCTCCCACGGACTTTAAGGAAGTTCGATGCCATTTGGGTTATTGTGGATTGGCTGACCAAGTCTGCACATTTCATCCCTGTGTGCACTACCTATTCCTCGGGGCGGTTGGCGGAGATTTATATCTGAGAGATTGTCCGTCTGCATGGTATTCTAGTTTCCATCATTTCAAACAGAGGTACTCAGTTCACATCGCGGTTTTGGAGAGCCGTACAACAGGAGTTGGGTACTCGGGTGGAGTTGAGCACATCCTTTCACCCTTAGACGGACGGACAGTCCGAGCGCACTATTTAGATTCTTAAGGATATGCTCTGTGCGTGTGAGATTGATTTTGGAGGTTCTTGGGATCAGTTCTTGCCATTGGTGGAGTTTGCCTACAATAACAGCTATCAGTCCAGCATCCAGATGGCACCGTACGAGGCCTTATATGGTAGGCGATGTAGATCTCCGTTGGGGTGGTTCAAGCTAGGTGAGGCTACATTATTGGGAACAGACTTGGTTCAGGATGCTTTGGAGAGAGTCAAGGTGATTCAGGATAGACTCCATACAGCCCAGTCCAGAAAGAAGAGTTACGCGGACCGGAATGTTCCTGATGTTTCCTAATTGGTTAGAGAGCGGGTTCTGCTTCGGGTATTAGGTGATGTCTGAGCTTTTGGTTGAGGTCCCAGGGGCCTCGGGG
Source organism: Nicotiana attenuata (assembly GCF_001879085.1). NCBI lineage: Eukaryota > Viridiplantae > Streptophyta > Magnoliopsida > Solanales > Solanaceae > Nicotiana > Nicotiana attenuata. Next base: position 100,286 of record NW_017671113.1, read on the forward strand.
TGATTTTGGATGGTTGACGAAGAGTTTGGAATTTTTGAAGAAGCTTAAGATTTTCTGCTTCTGGTGTTTCCGCACCAGCGGAATGGGGACCGCAGGTGCGATGCCACAGATGCGGGGAAAGTGAGCGCAGAAGCGAAAGGGGATTGGGAAGGCTGGAAACCGCAGAAGCGGCCTAGGGGCTGCATCTGCGATGCCGCATATGCGGTAAAAAGATCACAGAAGCAAAAATTGGGACTTAAGTGAAACCGCAGATGCGGTTTAAGGACCGCAAATGTGGTACCGCAGAAGCGAAGATTGGGCCGCCGATGCGAAAAAGCCTGGGCCAGAACATATAAATAGTTGCCTTCGCGAATTTGAGCTATTCTTTTACCATTTTCATCCGGGTTTGAAGCTTTTGAGAGAGATTTTTGAGGAAAACAAATGGGAATCACTTGGAGGTAACATCCTTGTCTTCATAACTCGTTTTTATGTGATTAAGGACCTAATTAGTGGTGAAAAATTTGGAAAAAATGAGTAATTAGGGCTTGAGTTTAAGAGACCTTTAAATGAGGGTTTGAGGGGTCATTTGGACTCCGATGTCAGTGTTCTTGTTATGTATAACTCGTAAGAGTACGAGGTTTCTGAAAATGTAAATTTTATCCGATTCTGAGACGTGGGCTTGAGGGGCATTTTGGTCATTTTACCTAATTTTGCATATTAGCTTAGAATTTAATTATAGAATCAGTTACTTGAAGTGTTATTTACATTATGAAACTTAATTGAATAGATTTGGGTCATTTGGAGTCGGATACTCGTGCCAAAGGCGTAGTTTCGGGTTCACTTGCACTTGTTCGAGGTAAGTGGCTTGTCTAACCTTGCTTGAGGGACCTTTCCCCTTAGGATTGATATTGTGGTAATTGAAATAAATCGTACGTGAGGTGACGAGCGCGTACTTGTGCAAATTGTTGGAAATTCGGCTTTTCATTAAAAATAGCCTTGAATTATGTTTTTCCTTTTCTTGCTTACATAGTTTGGAAATTAAACCTGTTGTAGGCTAGAGAAGCATGTCTACTTGACTAAATTGCTCTATTTGGCTTAATTGTATTACGTGAACCATGCTAGGTGAGGATTACCTCCTTCCTATTTGATATGAAGTTGATTGAATTGAAATTCCTGTTGTTGCTGCGTATTTACTTTGGGACTACGGAACGGTATTCCGGGAGATCCCCCCTTTACCTTTACTCTGGGACTACGGAATGGTATTCCGGGAGATCCCCCTGCACTTTTACTTTGGGACTACGGGATGGTATCCCGGGAGATCCCCTGTATGTTTATTTTGGGACTACAGAATTGCATTCCGGGAGATCCCCCTGCACATTTATGAGTTGGACTATGGGACTGCACCCGGGAGAACCCACTAGAGATGATATTTTTATTTGGTTACTACAGGATGGTATCCTGGGAGATCCCCAATTGTTATCTTGGAGCTGAGTTGTATTCTTTTAGTGTGATTTACTTGCCTCTATGATAGTTTTGTTGTCCTTTATATCATGTGTTACTTATTTAAACTGTTTATTTCACACTGTTAAACCTTATATCTTATTTAACCTCTGTAAGGCCCTGACCTTCCTCGTCACTACCCAATCGAGGTTAGGCTTGGCACTTACTGAGTATTGCTGTGGTGTACTCATGCCTTTCATGCGCATGTTTTTCATCTGCAGATCCAGGTACCTCTACTCAGGCTTACCATTCTTGAGGTGAGGCGATTCTACGGGACTTCAAGGTATATCTGCCACGTCCGCAGACCGAGGAGTCTCTTCTATTCCTGCATTTAGTACTTAGCCTTTCTGTACTTTCTGTTATTGTTAGACATTCTGGAGATTAGAGCTATATAGTGTTATCACAGCTTGTGGATCCGTGAGTTTTCGGGTTTTGGGATAGTGTATCAGACTTTGAGAAGTTGTGTGTATATGCCGAGCGGCATTTAAATATTGTTTCCTTCAGTTATTTTTTGGCTTTTGACTATTTATTCTGCAAGTTTAGTTTATTTTCCGCATTTTTAGGCTTACCTAGTCGTAGAGACTAGGTGCCATCACGATAGTTCACGGAGGGCGAATTGGGGTCGTGACATATAAGAAACGCATAGTTTCGGAACGTTTGCTAGGGATTTTAGAAAGATAGAGTATGGATTAACTGAGAGAACACTCATAAGTCTCCTAACAATTGATTCATTGATATTCGCTAAACTGACCATTCAATTAGCAAGTTTATTTTCATTATCATAGAAGTATAATTGTAGATTTATTCCTTTTTAATCACGAGGAAGTAAATCAGGTATAAAATGATTCATTTGTCCCCGAAGTTGAAATGTATATATATACCATGATATCTCCTTGCTAGATCTTTGTCATTGGTTACACCAAGTGTGTTAAATGCGAACATATTATTGTATGTGCTAATGTACGTCTGAAAGTGCTTAGATTCTTCACCATTGCCTGTGTACAAATCTGATAATTCATTAGGCAACCGGTTTGAAACTAACTTAAATGACCCACTGCCACAACAAAATCCAGGTGATTCATACTGAAATGTTTTTGCATTGCAAAATTCACAGTGTGGAACGGCTTTTAAATGTGCATAATCTATGTTGTGTTGATTATTTTCGTATAGACTATTTTGTCCAATGTACAACCTTTATGTTATTGGTATTATTAAAGATAAAGACTAAGAAAAATTTCAAATACTTAGAAATAAAACTAACCTTTATTTGTAGCAACTACCGGATGTTGATCCTGGTGCACCAATTTTTTCAATTTAGATGTATACGTACGACATGACATAAAAAATGAGTGATGACCATCTTTTCCTTTACCAAAGACAGCTGATAAAGTAGGAGTATCAGGGCTGGTGCCTACTGCATGAAATTTGAATTACATTTCATAGTAAGTGAATATCCAGACAAACTAACAGAAGCAATGAAGAAATAATTTGCCATCCAGCCCTTGACATTAGTAGAAGAATGCTCTCTGATAGCAAGAGTGTCACCTTTGACATTAGCAGAAGAAGATTCTCTTATACTAAGAGCACTCTGTTTTGACAATATTGTGTCACATGGAGACTTAAACTCTTTCAGCTGATCAACCACCAACAATTGATTTTATGGAACCATTGCATTTTTGTAGCTCAATTTTTTTGGTACGTCGTTGTAATAACATTGCCTCTTGTTCATCAATTGATATCTTTCCGTAGATAACATGGCACCTTAGATTCTTTTCAAAGTTTGTATATTCTGTATATGTACATTTATTCCTTTGGTTGGAAGACATTTGTTCAGAGAACTTATTACAGCGAGATTGTATACGGTCGAAATCGGGCATGTTCGATTTTGTAGGCACGAGGAACTATCTCGAGAGTAAGCTCATAATAGACCTGGCTCGGGCTCGATGGCAGAATATGGAACGTGAAGAACGAAGTGCTCGCTGAAGATCGAGACCGAGCATAACCGACTTCGAGTAAGGTATGGCGATATATTAGCAACCGATCGAAGATCTCCGCAGAAATCTCGGAACAGATCAAATCTAGATGTTACTGGCACTAATCATGGGATTTATTTTTGTTATTAGAGTTGTGCTTTATTTAGGATTCCTCTACTGTATAAAGAGGGATCCCATTCACTTGTAAGGAAAATCATAATTCACTGATAGAAATATATATGCTGCTCTATTTCTCTTATTGTTCATTACTATCCATTACTTTTCTTCATTATTCCTATTATCCAACTTCGAGACCATCTCGAATTAAGGTCGATACATTGCCGCAATTCCGGTTTAGCTTACTTTGTTGTTCAATTTATTCATTTAATTTATTGTTTATCAATTGGTATTGAACTAGATCACATATCCTTAAAACCACAATATAAGTTTAATTGTTACTCGAGTTTTAGGGTAAACAGTTTGGCGCCCACTTCGGGCCTAAGGATAATAGTAATTGTTTTGTGCTGATTCTGATAACACACATTATTTCACGCTTGTTCTTGTCAAGTATTTTTTGCTCTCATGTAAAAACATGTCAGACTCGCAAAACATACCTGCACATAGTGATGATGGCGTTGGGTTTTATCGAGAAAATGACAACATAATTTCCCTTGAGGCCAAAGTACCACCGGCTAAAATCGATGAAGCACCAGTTGCCAACCCAATCGATGTCAGTTCGCGCGTTACTTTGAACATAGACCCTAAAGGGAGCGTACATAGAGAAGACCGATCTAGTGGCCAGGGTACATAAGGCGGAAGAGATGGAGGAGTTAGCCTCCATGTTATATTCAAGATGCTACAGGCTCAACAAGCCGATATTGCACAGCTACAAAATCAACATAGGACTCTGAGTAGGGTCGAACGAGAAATCACTTGCCATACTAAGCTAGTGCCAAAAAGGTCGAAAGGTAATGGATCGAGGACTGATTGCGCTATGATGAAAATGCTCGAGGAACTCACCAAAAGGATCGAGCCGGGGGAGAAGAAATCAAAGCTAATGATAAAAAAGTAGAAACATATAACTCTTGAGTTGATAAGATACCGGGGGTACCACCAATCTTGAAAGGAATGGATTCAAAGAAATTTGTACAAAGGTTGGTCCCTCCAAGTGCGGCCCGGAAACCCATTCCAAAGAAATTTTGCATGCAGGACATACCTAAATACAATGGGACCACCGGTCCCAATGAGCATGTCACTTCGTATACGCGCGCCATCAAGGGTAACAATTTAGAAGATGATGTAATTGAATCTATATTGTTGAAGAAGTTCGGGGAGACCCTTTTGAAGGGAGCAATGATTTCGTATCACAACCTACCACCGAATTCCATCGAATCATTTGCCATGCTTGTAGATTCATTCGTAGAGGCACACGTCGGGGCCATAAAGGTCGGAACAAGTAAATCGGACCTTTTTAAGGTAAGACAAAGGGATAATGAAATACTGAGGGAGTTTGTGTCCCGATTTCAAATGGAACCTTGCCGCCGGTCACAGATGATTGGGCCATTCAAGCTTTCACCTAAGTATTTAATAAACGGAGTTCGATAGCATCACGGTAGTTGAAACAATAATCTATCAAGTATCTAGCTGTAACTTGGGCATATGTACATAATCAATTTCAATCGAAGATCGAGGTTGAGGATGACCAATTAGGAGCTCCTTCTGGTTCAGTGCACCCAAATAGGTCGACATGCAAAAACCAAAGGGACGTCAACAGGGAACCGAGGTCGAACAAAGACCAATACCAACCATACACAGCAGATCGAAGAAATAATTGTTGGGGACGCAATCTCACCCGGAATGATCGAAGAAGTGAGCGAGGACAAAATTTCAGGGGACTTATGAGTAAAACCAGTTTTGACAAGTATGAGGATCCCACAGAGGCACCTAGATTATTGGAGTATAACATTAGCATCGACGCATCGGGCATTCTACCAGCAATCGGAATGATCAAAGATACCAGGTGGCCCAGACCCATACTGTCATACCTACTTTTTACCCGATGGGGATATAAGGGATAGGGAGGTTTTTCCATTTAGGTGACATAAATCAAAATGGAATTATGTATTTATTTCAGAGTCGCCACTTGGAATATTTATGATGTCCCAAGTCACTGTTTTATTTTAAAATTCCAAATCGAGGAAATTGAGTCTTATTTATAGTCTGCGAACACAGAAATCCAGCTAAGGAATTGTGTCAATCCGGGAGAAGGTGTTAGGCATTCCCGGGTTTCGTGGTTTTAGCACAGTCGCTTAACTATTAATAATTGGCCTAATTATCTGATTAATTACACATTTTAAACCTACATGCATTTTTAACTTTCTATCCGCTTTTAATGTTTATAGAATTATTTTCTGGAACAATTCACTATTGTTGTACACTTGTCGTCTTGGGACACATTGCAAATCGCGCCACATGAAATGCATCCGCAATTCACAATATGTTTATTTTTATTTTTTTTGAAGTTGTAGTCGGGTCACATGAAATGCACACCCGAATTTGGATTTACAATTTTGTACATACTACGAACCGCACCACGTAAAAAGCACCCGCAATTCACAACATGCTAAATTTTATTATTGATTGGAATTATAAGGTCGAGTCACGTGAAACGCACACTCGAATAAGATTTATGTATCGCGACCATGTCTCGGGAAACGTACCCATGGACATGATAATTTATTAATCGCGCCTAAAGCAACACTACGATGTTCGGATTTTCTAAGCTCATTTGTTGTAAAAGTTTATGGCAAACGTATAAGGATAACATTCAATTACTTTTGGGCATAACTTAGCATTAATGTCCACGGATCTAAAACATAAGAGAAAGAGCCCAATTAACTATTTGGTAAAGTTGGCCCAATCACGATTCTTTAAATGATTGGACCTATTGCAGTTCTGTTTTCAGTAACAGACAAATTCACCAAAATATACATTTGTCCAAAGCCCAAATTTGGTTCATATTAAAAATCAGGAGATTGCTTAAGTTTTAAAACTAACTATACTACTGTGATTTCCAACACATTAAGTAAAAGAATTTGGAGTTTATGTTAAAATTCGAAGCGGTAAGCCCATCGTTGAAGTCAAGCCATTGGGCTTAGCGCCCACGCCCAACTGCCTGGGTCCATACTTGTTCAGGTAATTCCTAGATTGGGCCGAGTTAAAAGTCTGGCCCATTTCGTATAGCCTTCATTTGGACAATTTTGAGACAACGGGTTGTGTTCATAATAATAAACTATTGGCATGATACTATAAATGAAACTATTAATTACAACAAACAACTTAAAAATTATTACAATGTATATTCCAAAAATCAATTTACAAGTTAACGGTCTCTAAATTTAAATTACAGCACAATATTAGATACAACTACATGTCTAAAGAGAAAACTTTTAAAAAAAACATTCCACAAGGTTTCAAGCTTTCATTTGTTGCGAACCCTCCAGTAAACTTCAGCTTGCAAAAGCCAGCTATAAAGCTATTTTTGCAAGTCAGCATTTGGTTCCAACTCTGAGATTTTTCCTTTTATTAGTACTCACATACAATCAGAAAACCAAAATGAAAGTTTCATTACAATGGAAGTCAATTTAGCATTGTATAGAAGTAAGAAAATAAGCAATGGCTAGTACCAACAAAGAGGCCATATTAGTTTAACTTATGAAGCATGGTTCATACATAAAACATGGTAAGAAATAATTATACAAGAGAAAGGTTTGGAATTTCATGGAAAGCACCTTTTATTGAACAAACCCAAAATGGGTTTGAGACAGGAATAGAGACTCAGGCAGAAACAACAGACAAATTTTAATCTAATACCATGTCTCATTCATGAATATTTTTTAGATAAGGAATTACATACCTACTGCAACAAGGATCAAAGTGAAGCAATAATGAAGCTCTAATTGAAGCTATGAAGGAGAGAACCCGCAAAACCAAACCAACAGCAAGAATCAACCTAGAATACCAAATAACAAACACTTGGATCTTCCATAATCAGAATAATCGAGACTAGAGTTAACTAGCGTAAAAATTCTAACCATAAACTGATTTTTTAGAAGGAGAAGGTTGCAGAAATTTTTCTCTTTTTCTCCTTCTTTATGTTTAGAACTTTTAGGTGCCAATAGGCTAAGAAAAATCTTCCTCCCGAATGAGGGAACAAATATTCCCTTTATAGGATGCACAAAGATAGCATAGAAAAAGAATATTCTACCCTAGAATTCTGAAATGTCAGATAGTACATCATCTTTTAAAAGATTTGGTACATCTGTCTGTCCTTTTTTACCCAAATTCAGCATTTAATACTAAAAATAGGGACAGTTGTTCAATACTAGAACCTTCTTATATTTTCCCCATTTTAACTTCCCAATTTTACCCTTTTAAGTTCTGCTTACTGCAATTTTAAAACAACCTGATCTAAATTATGATTTCAAAACCCTTATGGAACCTCCTATAACTATCTAGGTGATCCAAATATTGAATTCTCTAAATGGTCTTTCAATTGTCCCCCTAATCCTTTGGTTATTATCTTTTCATCCCTAAAATCAGTTAAAACTTAAATTCACCTGGAGCTTCATCCAAAGAGTCTAGTTTACCGTTGAATAAAACTGTTCGTCTAATTAACCCTAAACAAAACTGAATTTAAACAAGTAACAAAAAAAGAACAAGAATAATGGCATAATGAAACCTAATAATTAATCTACACTTGATTAAATTAAACAAACTATGAAATTAAACTAAGTTTTCTAACAGTTTAAACATGCTTGAACAATTTTAATATAAACCTAAATAGTGAACTAACTAATATATAAACAAATGACCTTAATTAAACCTATGTCCATACACATCCAAAAACAAGGACAAAAACAAAGAGACGAGGAAAGAAGTCGGAGATATACCTAAGGGGCTCTGGCGAATCAGAACGGCTTCGAAAAAAAATCCAAAAATGCATTAACCAACCGTTCTTGTTGAGAACAATTAATTAACGTAGTTTTTGACCTAAGTCGAGTCTGGAAAACTCGAGGCAAATCAAAAAGGGGGAAAAGATTAGGATTTCTGCTTCCTCTTATATTTGGGATACGAGGAAATTGACGGGGAACTTAGGAAAATTGGTGGTAGGATAGTGGTGAGGGGAGGTTAAGGGTTGTTTGGTATGATTTTGGGATTTTTCCGGGCGGCTTCGGGTTTTGGTGAGACCTCATATTTGAGAATAACAAAGATGGGTAGGGATTTATGTAAAAACGTTGATGGATTAGTGTTGAGGGGAGGCCGGGGATTATCTCGTATAAATTTGGGGTGGTTTGGGGTGTCGACGCCGCTGTGGGGCGATTTCTGATGGGCAGCGGATGGTGGAGATTTGAGAGACGATATTGATGAGTGCTGTGGGAGGGGGAAATGGGGCCTATCTCTAGGGTTTGGGGGCTGGTTAGGACAATTTTAAGGGATTTAGGAGATCAGTTGCGAGCCGTTAGATCAAAACGATCCAACAGCTGGGATTAAGGGGAGGGGAAACGACACCGTTTAGGTTAGTTGGGTTTGGACCGGGTATGGGGAGATATGGGCTTGGGCTAAAAGGATTGAATTTGTGGCTGGGCCACCGATGTGGCTCTTTGGGTGGCCCAAAAGATCAAAGACCCAATTTCTTTTCCATTTTTCCTTTTTCCTGTTTTCCTTTTTCCTTTTTCTTTAATTTTAAAATCCTAATTAAATTAATTAAGTCCTAAATTATATCCTAAGTTAATCTATCCCATAAAATCAGACTAATTATCTATTTATAATATTTACAAAATTAATTAATCCTAAATTAATGAAGAGGAAATTACTAATCTAGTGTTAAAATCTAAAATGTAAGAATGAGCCATATTTTTTGAGATTTTTATTTTTAATAAAGCAATTAATTAATTAATTAATCCTAAAATATGAACATAAAATTTAATATGCAATGCATGAAACTTCTGGCATTTTTGGGGCTTTTTCACGATTTAATCAAAATTAAACGTGCAGAAAAATGCAAACAATTAATAAAATCGTACAAAATCTTATAAAATTAAAAAATAATTTGGAAAAAATCGATTTTCTTTAAGTTTGTAGGAGTATTTCTAATAGGAAAAAAATCACATGCTCACACATACAAACTGACCCTTCCAAAAGAAACCCAAATTTGATGTGCAAATATCATGGCACACATGCTCACAAAACCGATTATGTTCAACAAGGGCTACCTTGGGGAGTTCCTCGGTGATTGAGCTAAGAATCATTTCTTGGAAAGGGACGCCAACAGGACCCATATTCAAACGCATGAAGGTGCCAATCACTAGAGAGAACCGGACCCGAGATTATGTGCTCGATGGAACTTTATCAATCAATGATGAAGAAGCAGAAGGCATTTCTCAGCCACATAATGACGCCCTTGTAATTTCTATCTTATTAAATAAAGTTCAAGTTAAGTGTGTTTTAGTAGATCTAGGTAGCTCTGCAAACATCATTAGATCGAGGGTCGTGGAGCAACTAGGCCTGCAAGACCCAATTGTACTTGTATTTCGAGTGTTAAACGGTTTCAATATGGCTAGTGGAACGACTAAAGGGGAGATTATCCTACTAGTGAACATGGCTAGAACCATTCAAGATACTAAATTTCACGTAATCGAGGGCGACATGAGATATGATGCACTGCTCGAAAGGCCTTGGATCAACAACATGAGGGCAGTCCCCTCGACTTTCCACCATATGTTGAAACTTCCAACGACAGACGGTGTAAAACCAGTATACGGGGAACAACATGCCACAAAGGAAATGTTTGCGGTCGATGAGGTAAAATTGTTACTGTCACAATCCAAGTTCTCCCTCCGTGAACTATCGTGACGGCACCTAGTCTCTACGACTAGGTAAGCCTAACAAATTGCGAAAAAGGGAAATTAAATACGAAATTGGCAAGTTACGGGAAAAACATAATAAAAGGGTTTAAAAATGTTGCTCGGCATATACAATATATACTTTCAATACTGAATCAAATTCCCAAAACCCGGAATCTCATGAAATCACAAGCTATAGAAAACTACATAGTGTTCTAACTCTAGAATGTCTTACCAAAACTAAATACAAGAAAGTCTAAAGCTAACAGAAACAATAGACAGGGACTTCTAGGTATGCGGACACGACAGATATACTTCGAAGTCTCTGGTATCGTCCGCCTCACTGATAGAACGGCTGAGCAGCAGAACCTGGATATGCACACGAAAAACATGTATAAAAAAAGGGCATGAGTACACCGCAGCGGTACCTAGTAAGTGCCAAGCCTAACCTCGGTCGAGTAGTGACGAGGAAGGCCAGGGCCCTAATGGTTATATACACAAACAAGGTAAAATAGTATGAAATAAGACAATATAATTACAATACTAACAGTTGATAAAGAATAAATTCACAGAAGGAATAAAGCTCAGTACACAGAAATAGCAGTAGGGGATCTCCCAGGATATCGTCCCGTAGTCCCAAACATAAATGTGCAAAGGATCTCCCGGGATATCGTCCCCTAGTCCGAATCATAAATATTTAGGGGAATCTCTCGGAATATCAATCCGTAGTCCTAAAGTAAATATCCAGTACAGGAAAAAACTCCCGGGATGTCGTCTCGTAGTCCCAAATATAAATTTGTAGGGGGATCTCCCAGAATATCAATTTGTACTTCCAAAGTAAACATGCAAATGGATCTCTCGAAATACCGATCCATAGTCCCAAAGTAAACACACAACAATCATAAGAAGGAAATCTACATTTTTATTTGATAATAAATAGGAATTTCTACTCTAAACATGCTGCACAGAATCTCGTAAGCAGTTAAAACAGGTAAGGCAACTAGGTCACATAAGCATGATTTTCCTACGCTAAACAGGAGGCTCCAAGTACAAGTATTGCTCAATTAAAAGAAAGCACAGATATTTACTTGATAAAAATGGGTGTTTTCAATAATTAGCACGTGTATGCACTCGTCACCTCACGTACACGGCATTCATATAACAGTAATACAAAATCCTAAGGGGTGTTCCCACACACAAGGTTAGCGAGCCACTTATCTTGAACCAACTCAAAATCAATTCGATATCACACTCTTGACACGGGTATCCAACTCCAGGTGGCCCAAATCTAATCAAATTAATATCATAACGTAAATACAACTACAAACAACTAATTTAGCTCAAGAAATCGAAGCTAAGACAAGAAAATAGAAAAACGCCCAAAAATCCTCCCCGGGAACACATCTCGGAATCGGGTAAAAGTTACCAATTTAGAACACCCATTCACTCACGAGAACACTCGTCCAAAAATCACTCAATTCCGACAACTAAAACACAATCAAACCCCAAAAAACTTTGTTGGGGAACTTTTTGTCAATTCTTCCCAATTTTCACCCCAAATCCGAAATTAAACGGTAAAACTAACAATAGATTAATGTGTTAGAACCAAATTAGAGTTGGAATTTATTACCCAATCTTTCTCATTCAAAATCTCTCTAGAAATCACCCTCCACCGAGCTCCATTTCTATTTTTAGAGTTATGAACTCAATCCCTCAATTTTCTATCTTTTCTGCCCAGTGGTTTCCGCTTCTGCGAAGGGTTAACCGCACCTGCGGTGCAGCTTCTGCAGCCAACACTCCGCACCTGCGGATTTTCATTAAACGGCCAGATTCCGCACCTATGCCCATTTACTCGTAGATGCGGTTCCACTTCTGCGGTCCTTGGGCCGCACATGTGACCAACTTAACTTATGCCTTAGACCGCACCTGCGGTTCCCAAATCGGTTCTGCGGTGCCGCACCTATGGTACAACCTCCGTAGGTGCGAAACCAACAGGTTCAACAACTTGAGAAAATTTCCTAAGTCCAAATACAGTTTCATTAAGCATATAAAAGTCACCCGAGGCCCGTGGGACCTCAACCAAACATACCAACTAGTCCTAAAACATCATACGGACTCAGTCCAACTCTCAAATCACATCAAACAATGCTAAAACTATGACTCACCCTCCAATCCAAGTCTAATGAACTTGAAATCTGAAGAATTCTACCACTAATGCCGAAACCAACAAAACCATGTCCGGTTGACCCCAAATTTTGCACACAAGTCACATTCAACACTACGGAACTATTCCAACTATCGGAATTGGGTTCTGACCCCGATATAAAAATCTCTCTATCGATCCGAAAACTTCAAAAATTCAACTTCGGCATTTCAAGCCTAAATAAGCTACGGACCTCCAAAACAGATTCCGACCATGCCCCTAAGCCCGAAATAACTCAACGGAGCTAACGGTATAGATGGAATTCCATTCTAAGGATGTCTTCACACTATTCTTCCTACGCCTAAATTCTAAATCTTAAGCTCTCATTTAGGGACTAAGTGTCCCAAAACACTCCGAAACTCCAAACGAATCCTCTCGGCAACTCACAATAGTAGAAACAAGGGAAAAGCAGTTAATAGGGGATCGGGCGTTAATTCTAAAAATGACCTGCAGGGTCGTTACATCCTCCCCCCTCTTAAAACATTCATTCGTCCTCGAACAAGCATAGAGACATACTTGAAGTGGTGAAAAGATGAGGGTAACGGCTGCGCATATCCTGCGCGGTCTCACAAGTCGCCTCCTCGATCGGCTGACCCCGCCAATGAACCTTTACATATGCAATATTCTTTTACCTTAGCTTTCAAACCTACCTGTCCAATATAGACACTTGCTCCTCAATATAAGATAAATCCTTGTCCAACTTGACTGAACTGAAATCCAACACGTGCGACGGATCACCGTGATACCTACGGAGCATCGAAACATGAAATACCGAATGAACTCCTGCCATGCTGGGAGGTAAGGCAAGCTCATAAGCAACCTCCCCAACACGTCGCAATACCTCAAAAGGGCCAATAATCCTTGGACTCAATTTACCTTTCTTCCCAAATCTCATAACGCCCTTTATAGGTAAAAACTAAAGCAAGACCCACTCTCCAACCATATAGGAAACATCGCGAACCTTCTGGTCCGCATAGTTGTTCTGTCTGGACTGGGCTGTACGGACTATCTTGAATCACCTTAATCTTCTCCAAGGACCCTGAACCAAGTTTGTGCCCAATAATCTAGCCTCGACCGCTCAAACCAACCCACTGGGGATCTATACCGCCTACCATGCAAAGCCTCATACGGTGTCATCTGAATACTGGACTGATAACTTTTGTTGTAGGCAAACTCCACCAGTGGAAAGAACTGATCTTAAGACCCTCTAAACTCTATCACACACACACGGAGCATATCTTCAAGGATCTGAATACTGCGCTCGGACTATCTGTCCGTCTAGGGATGAAATGTTGTGCTCAACTCCACTCGAGTACCCAACGCATATTGTACGGCCCTCCAGAACCGTGATGTGAACTGAATACCTCTATCTGAAATGATGGAAACTGGGATACGATGCAGACGAACAATCTCTCGTATATAAATTGCTTCCAATCGCTCCGAAGAATAGGTAGTACAGATAGGAATAAAATGCGCGGACATGGTCAGCCGATCCACAATCACCCAAATGGCATCAAACTTCCTCGAAGTCCGTGGAAGTCCAACCACAAAGTCTACGGTGATCCGCTCCTACTTCCAGTCCGGAATATCTATCGGTTGAAGCAAACCACTCGGTCTCTGGTGCTCATACTTTACCTGCTGATAATTGAGACACCGAGCTACAAACCCAACTATATATTTCTTCATCCGCCTCCACCAATAGTGCTATCTCAAATCCTGGTACATCTTTGCGGCACCTGGATAGATGGAATACCATGAACTATGGGCCCTCTCTAGAATCAACTCCTGAAGCCCATCAACATTGGGTACACACACCCGACCCTGCATCCTCAATACCCCATCATCACCATGCAGAACCTTGTCCTTAAGGACAAGCAAACGAGGGTCATCAAACTGACGCTCTGTGATACGATCGAACAAGGAAGACTGAGAGATCACACAATCTAGAACCCGGTTGTGCTCTTAAAGGTCCAATATCACAAACTGGCTGGCTAAGGCCTGAACATCCATTGCCATGTGCCTCTCTACTGCTGGTAGATAATCCAAACTCTTCGCCCGGCGACTCAAAGAATCGGCCACCATATTGGCCTTGCCCGAGTGATACAAGACAGTGATATCATAGTCCTTCAGCAGCTCTAACCACCTCCTCAGGTGCAAATTAAGTTCCTTCTTCTTGAACATATGCTGTAAACTTCGGTGATCGGTACAAATCTCACAAGGAACACCGTACAAATAATGACGTAAGATCTTCAAGGCCTGAACAATAGCAGCTAACTCGAGATCATGAACAGGATAATTCTTCTCATGTACTTTCAACTATCTGGATGCATAGGCAATCACCCTACCGTCCTACATCAATACCGCTCCAAGTCCAATCATCGAGGCATCATAATAAACAGTCCAAGACCCTGAACCTGTAGGCAATATCAATACTGCGGCTGTAGTCAAAGCTGTCTTGAGCTTCTGGAAGCTCTCCTCACACTCTTCCGTCCACAGGAAAGGAGCACCCTTCTAGATCAGTCTAGTCGTAGGTGCTTCAATAGATGAAAACCCCTCAACAAATCGACGGTAATAACTCCTCAAGCCAAGAAAACTACGGATCTCTGTAGCTGAGGATGGTCTGGGCCAACTCTGCACTACTTCCACTTTCTTCGGATCCATCTTGATCCCTTCATTCGATACCATATGACCCAAGAATGCAATGAAATCTAACAAAAGCTCACATTTCTAAAAAATGTTGGTATTCACTAAGTCTAGCTAATTATTCATTTGTCTCACCTTCATCATTCTCCAATGCAGCAAACTTATTTTTAGTCTGAATTTATTGAGCATGAGCGGTAGTAACAGGAGTAGCAGTAGCTGGAACCATCTCCATCTCAGAGGAACCTTGACCTTGTTGAGCAATACCAGCACTAACTGGAAAAATTTGACATTGCACCACAGGTTGCTTTGTATCATTCCTAACTCGATTATCCCTAAATTTTGTCCATTGTTCTCCAACATTCCGAACCACTTTTCCATTAGATAGGATCATAATTGGATTCTTCTGAGAGTTTTGATCTTTACTCTTAGTAGTAGGAGCTTATTTCTCTCTATCAACTTCCACAAATAATTCTCGATGCAACCTCTAGCATGTTTTCTCAACATGACCTTGCACCTGACACTCCATGCAGTACTTTGGTATATAGTCATATTGGAACTTCACCCATTCAGTTCTAACAATACCATTATCTTCATATTCGATATGCATTCTAAATCTTTTGGCAGCTCATTTAACAGATCCACCTGGACCTTAACCCTTGCACAACTTGGTCTCGTCTTATTTACAGTGGCCATATCTAAGTGTAATGGGAAACCCACAACTAATGCCAATGAGAAACACACGCTCCTTCACAAAGAAAGTATGCATCAAATTTTGAAAAGAAATCCATGTCATTACCTTAAGAGTCTCTTCACCATGTTTAAACTTAGTATTGTAGATTAAAGTCGCATTAGGTATTCATAACCATCCTTAGCTTACAAATAATATGCATCTTTAGAAGTAAAATTAGCAGTCCTCAAGCAATGATAACATGATTAACCCATGATGATCTTTAAGCAAACGAACATTACACCCAGCTTCTATACCACATTGAGTAGGAAGAACGCGGCGTATCTCTTGCAAGTCTGGCCAACCATATGAAAATTTTCCAAGTACTGCATTTTGAAGTCCCTCAATAATGTTCATTCTTTCCATTTCTACTTCAGTCAACTTGATCAATGGCTGCCCAAGAAGGTAAGTAACAGGTTTCATGGGAATTTGCTCGACAGGTTTTTAACTAGACGTCGACGTATGCATGGAAGCATTCAATGCATTAGGTTTATGGATTTTTGAGTAATCTAAAGGCTGGGGAATAGGACTAGAATGTGTTATGGGATTGGGAGTAGGCTGACCGGTCATCAAAATAGGTTAGCCGCCGGCCGACGGATTCATGAGATATGCTATCTCACATGTTGCTGGCATCCTTGTATGTGACACGAGCTGAATTGTAGTACGTTGGTATATTCCGTGTGGTATAGAATTATGTTTTTATGAGATGTTGTCATATGGTGACTTGACTAGACTAATGACTGATTTTATGTCATAGAGTCATGTTGATATTGATAGTTAGGTGATGTGTGTGCCAGAACCCATATTGGGCTAAAGGGAATTGATTATGAAGTGACATATGCGTTAGGTCCCATGTTGGGCTA
The DNA here is from genome assembly GCF_001879085.1 of Nicotiana attenuata. Classification (NCBI taxonomy): domain Eukaryota; kingdom Viridiplantae; phylum Streptophyta; class Magnoliopsida; order Solanales; family Solanaceae; genus Nicotiana; species Nicotiana attenuata. The sequence goes on from NW_017671113.1 coordinate 117,079, forward strand.
AGTGGAATTGATCGTTGACTTAGATCTTATCAGCGCTTAGGCAAGGACCCACCACCTTTTGAGTTAGGTATTAACCGTGGCGTACGCACAGGCTCATATAAGTATCTGGTAAGGGGCTTGTGTCAGGCACCCGTATAGTGCAGAGTGTGTCAAGGCTCCATAGGCTTTGAGCCAGGTATCGTGAGTGTTCTTAGAGTATGATTGAGGGGTACTTTCTGCTAGGCACTATGAATGTGATGATATTATGTAAAAATAACATTTAAATTGTGATTCTTTGTTGATTCGAAGTGTATAACTAACATGTTGCCATATAGCTGAATTATCCCTCATGCTAGTTGGTATTCGATGACACTACTTGACGTTTAGAGCTTGATATTGTAGCTTTATCTTGTTAAATACCTATTGTCACGACCCCAGTTCGCCCTCCGTGAACATGTCGTGATGGCACCTAGTCTCTACGACTAGGTAAGCCTAACAATGCGGAAAAACCAATTAACTTGCGGAAATAAATAACTTAAAATTTAGTAGCTAAGAGAAACTGTATATATAAGTGCCGATTGGCATATACAACCCAACATCACGGAAATCTATAACAAAATCCCAAAACCCGGAAACTGACGGGAAACACAGGCGAATAGAAATGTAATACACTGCTCTAACTCCAGAATTTCTAAACAACTGAAAGAAAGGAAGGCTATCTACTAAATCTGGAATAAGATAGAGACTCCTAGTCTGTGGACGCGGAAGATGTACCTCGAAGTCTCTGCTAGATCTCTCCGCCTCGGGGATAGTACGCCTGGGTGGAGGTACCCGGATCTGTACATGAAAAGCATGCGCAGAAAGGGCATGAGTACACAACAATGGTACTCAGTAAGTGCCAAGCCTAACCTCGGTTGGGTAGTGCCGAGGAAGGTCAGGGCTCTACTGAGATAAAATATAATAATAAGTCTTGCAAAAGTATGAAATAAATGGAAATAATGGATACAACTAGGAAGTAAGACAGGTTAAACAAAGTAACAAATAACATACAGCGAATAAGGTAACACAGATTAAAACAGCTCAATATCAGTACCAACAACGAGGATCTCCCAGGATACCGTCTTGTAGTCCATTTCATCAACTGTCCGAGGAGCTCCAGGGATACCGTCCCGTAGTCCATCATATGAGTATATCCGAAGAATTTCCTGGGATACCGTCCCGTAGTCCAAAAATCAATGTGCAGGGGGATCTACCAGGAATCTAACCCGTAGTCCCAAAGTAAATGTGCAGGGGGATCTACCGAGAATCTAACCCGTAGTCCCAAAGTAAACAAACAAGGGGGAGCTACCGGAATCCCACATCTGTAGTCCCAATGTAAATGCGCAACCATAATGAGAGGATATTGAGAAATGAAGTACAACAATACAAAGCAACAGACAATTCTAGCCTAACATGCTTCACGTAGTACAATTAATGCAACTTGAGCAATCCCGTACCACTGGGGCTGAATCAACAGAAGGGGTATCAACACTGACATCTCTCACATAGGCTAAATACGCGACACACCCCTTCTCAACCATACGTTGAGCTTTAAGAAAAGAGATAACTCTACTAGGAGTGTGATCTAAAGTACCACTCCACTCAACATGCGAAATACCCGGCATAGCCAGCATCACTGTCTTGGCGTGACAATCAAGAATAGCATAATGGGGCGACAACCAGTCCATGCCAAAGATAATATCAAAATAAACCATACCGAGTAACAATAAATCAGCTCTGGTCTCAAAACCACGAATAGTAACCAAACATGACCGATAAACGCGGTCAACAACAAGAGAACCCCCCATAGGAGCAGAAACATATACAAGAGAACTCAAGGAATCTCGGGGTACACCCAAATGTGGAGCAAAATTAGAAGACACATAAGAATAGGTAGAGCCCGGATCGAATAGAACCAATGCCTCTCTGTGACTAACCAGTATAATACCTGTAATGACAAAATCGGAGGCAACAACCTTGGTACGAGTAGAAATAGCATAATATATGGCCTGGCCTCCCCCTCGAGGGCGACCTCTACCTCCCCGACCTCCGCCCCTAGCTAGCTGGTCAGATGGGGTTGCAGTTGGAGCTGTGATCATGGCTTGAGAACTCTGAGGAGCACGTTGTGGCTGAGGAGTCTGTGAAGATGCACCCCTACCAAGTCTGGGGCAGTCCCTAACCATATGGCGTGTATCGCCACACTCGAAACAAGATTTGGGAGGACGTGGTGGGTGTGACTAGCTAGGGCCAGGTCTGCTGGACTGACCGCTGAAAGCACCCCGCGTAGGAGGCGCACTAGAAACTGGAGGTGCCTAGTTAGGCTCCTAAGGTCTAGGAGGGGCTGGAGCACTGCTAGCTGCTGGAAGAGCTGAATGAACGGGGCGACCCATATAACCCCTACCATAACAACCTACTGCTGGGGTACGAGCACCAGAGTAGTGCCCCGACTCTCGAGACCTCTTGGCCTCTCTCTCCTCTCGCTCCCTCGCGAACATACCCTCTATCCTCCTAGCATTGCTCACTACCTGCTGATAAGGAATGTCCATCTCCAACTCTCGAGCCATGCTAGATCTGATGGGTGGAATAAGACCCTCAATGAACCGAAGAACTCTCTCATGGACTGTAGCAACCAAGGTCGGTACATGGCTGGCCAATCTGGTATAACGGATAGCATACCCGAAACGGTCATAGCACCCTATTGCAAATGCTCAAACTCTGCGCACCATACGTCCCTGAGACTCTGAGGGACAAACTCTCTCATAAACATATCGGAGAACTGGGTCCAGGTTAGTGAAGCAGCCTCGACTGAATTGTCTATCTCATAAGTGCGCCACCAATCATAGGCGGCTCCCCGAAGCTGGAAGGCAGTAAAGGAAACCCTGCTGGACCCGACTATACCCATAGTACGAAGAATACGATGGCACTCCTCTAGAATCCCAAGGCATCATCTGATGCTAATCCACAGACAATCGGAGGATCATACTTCTTAAATCTCTCAAGCCTCCGCTCCTCATCCTCAGAAGCAGCTAATCCATCCTCGGGCTGAATTGGCACCGCAGGCTGTACAGGAATGATCTCTGGTACCTGCTCAACATGCACTCGCTGCTCAGGAGTGCGGGCGGCGGGAGTCTGTGTTCCTCCCCCGGCCTGGGATGTGGTTGCAACTAGGGGAAGCAACCCTGCCTGAGCCAACGTCGTGTACATGCTTATAAACTGTGCTAAAGTCTCCTGATGGGCTGGAGTAGTAGTAACTGTGGGCGTGTCAGGTGTTTGAACTCTGGCTGGACCTGCTGGCGGTACCTTAGCGGCAGCTCGCGCATGTGCTCTGGCTGCACCACGTGCGCATCCGCGGCCTCTACCCCGGCCCCGACCTCTGACGGCTGTAGTAGGGGGCGCGGGTGCCTGGTCATCCCGAGTAGCACGTGTCCTCACCATCTGTGAGAGAATAGAAGACAAAAGTTTAGAATTTTGATGTCAAAAATATCGCACGACAAGGAAATCAAATGAAGTGAAGGTCTTTCCTAAACAGTTACATAGCCTCTCGTAGATAAGTACAGATGTCTCCGTACTGATCAGCGAGACTCTAATAAACCGTCCTGTGTTCCGTGACTCCTATGAACCTAGAGCTCTGATACCAACTTGTCACGACCCCAGTTCGCCCTCCGTGAACATGTCATGACGGCACCTAGTCTCTACGACTAGGTAAGCCTAACAATGCGGAAAAAACAATTAACTTGCGGAAATAAATAACTTAAAATTTAGCAGCTAAGAGAAACTGTATATATAAGTGCCGCTTGGCATATACAACCCAACATCATGGACATCTATAACAAAATCTCAAAACCCAGAAACTCACGGGAAACACAGGCGAATAGAAATATAATACACTGCTCTAACTCCAGAATGTCTAAACGACTGAAAGAAAGGAAGGCTATCTACTAAAGCTGGAATAAGATAGAGACTCCTGGTCTGCGGACGCTGCAGATGTACCTCGAAGTCTCTGCTAGATATCTCCGCCTCGAGGATAGTACACCTGGGTGAAGGTACCTGGATATGCACATGAAAAGCATGCACAGAAGGGGCATGAGTACACAACAACGATACTCAGTAAGTGCCAAGCCTAACCTCGGTTGGGTAGTGACGAGGAAGGTCAGGTCCCTACTGAGATATAATATAATAATAAGTCTTGCAACGGTATGAAATAAATGGAAATAATGGATACAACTAGGAAGTAAGACAGGTTGTACAAAGTAAGAAATAACATACATCGAATAAGGTAACACAGAGTAAAACAACTCAATATCAGTACCAACAACGAGGATCTCCCATGATACCGTCCTGTAGTCCATTTCATCAACTGTCCGAGGAGCTCCAGGGATACCGTCCCGTAGTCCATCATATGAGTATATCCGAAGGATTTCCCGGGATACCGTCCCGTAGTCCGAAAATCAATGTGCAGGGGGATCTACCGGGAATCTAACCCGTAGTCCCAAAGTAAATGTGCAGGGGGATCTACCGCAAATCTAACCCATAGTCCCAAAGTAAACAAACAAGGGGGAGCTGCCGGAAACCCACATCCACAGTCCCAATGTAAAAGCGCAACCACAATCAGAGGATATTCAGAAATGAAGTACAACAATACAAAGCAACAGATAGTTCTAGCCTATCATGCTTCACATAGTACAATTAAGGCAACTTGAGCAAATAGGCAATTTAAAGCAACTAAGCATGTTTTTCTAAACAAACACAGGCTATAATTGCATGTAGAATAGATACGAAAGAAACTCAGTCCAAATATTTTAAGTAAAAATCGGGTTTTCAACAATTAGCTCAAGTGCGCGCTCGTCACCTCACGTACAAGGCATTCAATTACCAAATGTCACATCCTAAGGGGAAAGATCCCCCACACAAGGTTAGAAAAGCCACTTACCTCGAACCGGCTCAAAAATCAATCCGAAAGCACGTTCTTGCCACGAGTATTCGACTCCAAATGGCCCAAATCTATTCAATTAAATTTCATGACCTAAATAACACTTCAAGTAACTGATTCTACAATTAAATTATAAGATAATACGCGAAATTATGTAAAATGACCAAAACGCCCCTCGGGCCCACGTCTCAAAATCAGGTGAAATTTATATTTCCAGAAACTTCGCGCTCTCACGAGTCTAACCATACAAAAATTATCCAAATCCCATAACTTTTCGACCCTCAAATCCTCAAATCTATCCGAGAGGGTTTCTAAACTTTTTCCCGCTAAATTCACAGATTTAATGCCAAAACTTGTAATATATTCGAGCAATTGAACCAAAATTAAGTTAAGAACACTTACCTCGTTGTTTCTCTTAAAAATCTCCCGAAAATCGCCTCTCCCCAAGCTCCAAATTTGTAAAAATGGAAAATGGGACGAAGTCCCATTTTGAGAACTTAAAACATTCTGTCCAGCATTTTTCGCTTCTGCGGTCCAGGGACCGCATCTGCGGTCCCGCTTCTGGAACACGTGCCGCTTCTGCGGCTTTCACTACAGGCCAAATTTTCGCTTCTACGGTCTTTCACTCGTAGATGCAGTTCTACTTCTGCGAAAAATCCACCGCATCTGCGGAGCCTACTGCACCAAACAAAAACCGCTTATGCGGTCTACTTAGCCGCATATGCGGTACCGCATCTGCGGTTCCCAAACTGCAGATGCGAAAATACCAGAATTAGCAAAAATCTGATATCTTCCAACTTCCAAAATTCTTCCGTCAACCATCCGAAATCATCCCGAGGCCCCCGGGACCTCAACCTAAAGCACCAATACCACCAAATACCCTATTCAATCTTGTACCAATCCTTAAAACACTTTAAACAACACCGAAAACCCGAATTAATAAAAGATTTAAGCCTAAGAACTCCATCTTCTTCAAACTACGCTTTCGATCAAAAACCTAACTAAAACACGTCCGAATGACCTAAAATTTTGCACACACGTCCCAGATGACATGACGGAGCTACTACAACTTCCGAAATTCCATTCCGACCCTCGGATCAAAATCTCACTATCGGACCGAAAACTTTAAAAATTCAAACTTCGGCATTTCAAGCCTAAATTAGCTACAGACCTCAAAAATATATTCCGAACACGCTCCCAACCCCGAAATCATCTAACGGAGCTAACAGAACCATCTGATTTCCATTCCGATGTCGTCTTTACACCATTCAGACTACGGACAACTTTCCAACACGTAAGCTCTCATTTAGGGACTAAGTGCCCCAAAACTCTTCGAAGCCCAACACCGAACGTTCCGGCAAACCAAAATAGCAGAAATGAACTTTGGGGAAGTATTTAATAGGGAATTGGGGCATAATTTCTAAAAATGACCGGACGTGTAGTTACACCTATCTAAGTGAATTATGTGGAAGTTGTTTCCTTGACTCTTATATATAAAAAGAATGTCTATTGCTCTCCTAGTGTGTTAAGATGCGCATATTATTATTTGAGTTGTTTTCTTTTATATGCTATTATCCTGCTATTATTGCTATTGTTGATTGTGAAAAGTAAGAACAGGACTTTGCCAAACTCGTCACTACTTTCAGCCCGGTGTTAAGCTTGCTACTTATTGAGTATATTGGGTCGATTGTACTTATACTACACTCTACACTTTATGTGTAGATATAGGTATCACCAATTGTGATAGTTGCCTGTGAGCTAGATCCGGATTAGTTGAATATCTCGAGGTAGCATTATTTTTTCGTGCGCAGGCCTTGAAGTCCCTTTTTCCTATTTCATGTTAAGACAGTTTAGCCTTTCGAACAATATAATATTTGATTCAGAAATGTTCTATATAACTCGATGGTTTTAGTTGTAATGTTGCATTTGATTTTAGTTATTTATAGTTATTCCGCCGATAAAACTATTCAATACCATTAGTTAAGCTTGTTTTTGTTTTTTTATTGATGGCTTGCCTAGCAGGGCATTGGTACAAGTTCGATGGGATTTTGACACTTTTGCACCTTCTTAGGCAGCCTCATGCCGCTCTTCTTCTAATCCTAGATGTTGCCTCACGTAATCAAAGGCACAATTACACTTGTATGTGTCAGATGCATTCAAATATACTCCTAACTTTTAAGCAAAAAATGAATAATTGCATGAACTTGTTGCTCATTAGGCAACTTATTACCCTAATTTGACAACCGTAGTCCTACCATACTTAGTTACAACAACATCCCACAGATATTTGATATTCTTGTGAGTAGAATTCCGTGTGAAACCTTGACCACTCAGCAACATAATGTGATCTAGAAAATTCTTATTTTTCAAGCATCATGGGCTTCATCCATGACATTATAACAATCCAAAAAAATATTGGTCTTCTAGCACATATTGCAGTTCAATATTTTAACGTTTTTTAATTGTTATCGTTGAGCTTTTCACTTTTGATAAGCTCTACAAAAATATTATTTAATAGATATGGTCATCGTGGAACACTAAAGTTCTACACATTTGTAAAATATAGAGTTTCACAATATAGACTAAGAGCCCGTTTGGAAAGCCACCTAGGAAATAGATATGAGTGTAATTGGGTGTAATTACACAGTTTGATATATATATATATATGTTATTTTTACAATATTAGTTATAAATATATGAATACTAATTATTCTATATTCACAAAAAATATATATCTTAAATACCAAATATAATATTAGTTATTCTTATAAAAGTTTATATGCATATATTTATCATATTAACTTTAAAATTTTGATAATCACTTCATTTAAAATTTAAGTTAACTGTGTAATTACACTTGTGCAAATCAAACAGTAAACTTGTAATTACACTATGACAAATAATTATACCAATTCTAATTTCCCGGTGATTTTCCAAACAGACCCTAAAAGCATGCAAGTTTAGTATTTTGCAAACACTTAAATGTAACTTAGTCAAATTGACAAGGCTAACAAACTAAACACAAATATACAAAATCCTAGAGTCTAAAGTTTACTACCTTCATAATTATCCTCTAAGGAGAAATTTTAAATATAAGTTAACCAAATCAACTCAAGCCAAGCCTCCTGATAAAACTACCCCACAAAATATTTTTATTTTTCAATATATATATATATATATATATATATATATATATAAAACAATAATAAATCAGGTATTATTCTATACTTATATTTAAATAAAAAGAATATTTTAATTAGATATGAAGTAAAATGATGTTCATATATTTTCGAAAACAAATTAAGGAAAAGTAATAATAGTTATACCTAATTTCACTTATAAATAGGATATTATTTTTTCATAAATATCTATATAGAGTGAGTCACATAGACATATTCTCTATATTATATAATAATTTTTATACTTCTTATTTTCCAAAATAACAAATAAAAAATTAAGAAGGAAATAATATTTTCAAAATGGTATTAAATATTGGAAAAAATTTCCAATGTCCAAAAATTAAATTAAATTTTAATTTTTTTTTTTTGAAAAATCACAAAAAAAATCATCCAAAACAGGTGTGTGGGAAGCTGGGTAACCAGTCTTTTTTCCTAATTTAGGGATGACATAGGTTCTGAAAACAATTTTTACCACGATCCGAATTCAAATTTTCTCTANTAACATACAGCGAATAAGGTAACATAGAGTAAAACAACTCAATATCAGTACCAACAACGAGGATCTCCCATGATACCGTCCTGTAGTCCAGTTTCATCAACTGTCCGAGGAGCTCCAGGGATACCGTCCCGTAGTCCATCATATGAGTATATCCGAAGGATTTCCCGGGATACCGTCCCGTAGTCCGAAAATCAATGTGCAGGGGGATCTACCGGGAATCTAACCCGTAGTCCCAAAGTAAATGTGCAGGGGGATCTACCGCAAATCTAACCCATAGTCCCAAAGTAAACAAACAAGGGGGAGCTGCCGGAAACCCACATCCACAGTCCCAATGTAAATGCGCAACCACAATCAGAGGACATTCAGAAATGAAGTACAACAATACAAAGCAACAGATAGTTCTAGCCTAACATGCTTCACATAGTACAATTAAGGCAACTTGAGCAAATAGGCAATTTAAATCAACTAAGTATGCTTTTCTAAACAAACACAGGCTATAATTGCATGTAGAATAGATACGAAAGAAACTCAGTCCAAATATTTTAAGTAAAAATCGGGTTTTCAACAATTAGCTCAAGTACGCGCTCGTCAACTCACGTACAAGGCATTCAATTACCAAATATCACATCCTAAGGGGAAAGATCCCCCACAAAAGGTTAGACAAGCCACTTACCTCGAACCGGCTCAAAAATCAATCCGAAAGCACGTTCTTGCCACAAGTATTCGACTCAAATGACCCAAATCTATTCAATTAAATTTCATAACCTAAATAACACTTCAAGTAACTGATTCTACAATTAAATTATAAGATAATACGCGAAATTATGTAAAATGACCAAAATGCCCCTCGGGCCCACGTCTCAAAATTAGGTGAAATTTATATTTCCAGAAACTTCGCGCTCTCACGAGTCTAACCATACAAAAATTATCCAAATCCCATAACTTTTCGACCCTCAAATCCTCAAATCTATCCGAGAGGGTTTCTAAACTTTTTCCCGCTAAATTCACAGATTTAACGCCAAAACTTGTAATATATTCGAGCAATTGAACCAAAATTAAGTTAAGAACACTTACCTCGTTGTTTCTCTTAAAAATCTCCCGAAAATCGCCTCTCCCCAGGCTCCAAATTGGTAAAAATGGAAAATGGGACGAAGTCCCATTTTGAGAACTTAAAACATTCTGTCCAACATTTTTCGCTTCTGCGGTCCACGGACCGCATCTGCGGTCCCGCTTCTGCGGAACACGTGCCGCTTCTGCGGCTTTCACTACAGGCCAAATTTTCGCTTCTGCGGTCTTTCGCTCGCAGATGCGGTTCCACTTCTGCGAAAAATCCACCGCATCTTCTTCAAACTACGCTTTCGATCAAAAACCTAACTAAAACACGTCCGAATGACCTAAAATTTTGCACACACGTCCCAGATGACATGACGGAGCTACTACAACTTCCGAAATTCCATTCCGACCCTCGGATCAAAATCTCACTATCGGACCGGAAACTTTAAAAATTCAAACTTCGGCATTTCAAGCCTAAATTAGCTACGGACCTCCAAAATATATTCCGAACACGCTCCCAACCCCGAAATCACCTAACGGAGCTAAAGGAACCATCTGATTTCCATTCCGATGTCGTCTTTACACCGTTCAGACTACGGACAACATTCCAACACGTAAGCTCTCATTTAGGGACTAAGTGCCCCAAAACTCTATGAAACCCAACACCGAACGTTCCGGCAAACCAAAATAGCAGAAATGAACTTTGGGGAAGCATTTAATAGGGAACGGGGCGTAATTTCGAAAAATGACCGGACGGGTAATTACACCTATCTAAGTGAATTATGTGGAAGTTGTTTCCTTGACTCTTATATATAAAAAGAATGTCTATTTCTCTTCCTAGTGTGTTAAGACGAGCACATTATTATTTGAGTTGTTTTCTTTTATATGCTATTATCCTGCTGTTATTGCTATTGTTGATTGTGAAAAGTAAGAACAGGACTTTGCCAAACTCGTCACTACTTTCAGCCCGGTGTTAAGCTTGCTACTTATTGAGTATATTGGGTCGATTGTACTTATACTACACTCTACACTTTGTGTGTAGATATAGGTATCACCAATTGTGATAGTTGCCTGTGAGCTAGATCCGGATTAGTTGAATATCTCGAGGTAGCATTATTTTTTCGTGCGCAGGCCTTGAAGTCCCTTTTTCCTATTTCATGTTAAGACAGTTTAGCCTTTCGAACAATATAATATTTGATTCAGACATGTTCTATATAACTCGATGGTTTTAGTTGTAATGTTGCATTTGATTTTAGTTATTTATAGTTATTCCGCCGATAAAACTATTCAATACCATTAGTTAAGCTTGTTTTTGCTTTTTTATTGATGGCTTGCCTAGCAGGGCTTTGGTACAAGTTCGATGGGATTTTGACACTTTTGCACCTTCTTAGGCAGCCTCATGCCGCTCTTCTTCTAATCCTAGATGTTGCCTCACGTAATCAAAGGCACAATTACACTTGTATGTGTCAGATGCATTCAAATATGCTCCTAACTTTTAAGCAAAAAATGAATAATTGCATGAACTTGTTGCTCATTAGGCAACTTATTACCCTAATTTGACAACCGTAGTCCTACCACCACTCTTTTTTCCTAATTTAGGGATGACATAGGTTCTGAAAACAATTTTTACCACGATCCGAATTCAAATTTTCTCTACTTTTGACTATTTTATTCAATTAAAGCACATAGTTTTACTCCAAATTTGTTTTAGGATTGATCTCAAGCGCCTATTGCTCAAGAAATTTTCAACAAAATTTCCAAAAATCATCAAAATAGTGGAGTATTAGGGATGGCCAGTTTGCCCAAGATTTTGGCCAAAAATAGTATTCTTCGGCTACAATTATTCGTTTAAAACATTGATTAAAGTCTTAAACGTATTCTAAGACTTATTTACATAACTAATTCGAAGAAAGACATTCAAAAGTTGATCGATATGGTCAAAAGTTGATTAGTTTTATTTTAAGCAAACCCTAACGGATTTTCTTTAAAAGCCAACCTAATTTTTCTATCTTAATCACAAGTGATTATACAGTTTTTCTATAAAAACATATGGGTAAAAGATTACCCAGTACGATTTGCACAAAAATTACATAAAACATAGAGAATTGATACTTGTTTAAAACACATAAAATTCAAGAATTTAAAACTTGTTCTATATATCATCGGAAAGCTCGCAACGAAGTTTGTTAAAATTTCCAAGGTTTCACGCATAAAACAGATTGTTTCGAGCATAAAAGAATGCAAGCAAGATACGGGTTTAACATATAAAAAAATTAGAATTCATACACTGGCAAAAATAATTTACGTGACTAGAAAATAAGCCCGTGGCTCTAATACCAACGTAATAAAATGAGTAAGGAGACTTACAATTCTCTCTTTAGCGAAAGTGGATTGTCTACAAAAACCCAACTCAAATTACTGGTCGTTGAAAATCCTCAGATAGTGGACGAGATTCCTATTTCACATCCATTGGAAAATATCGGGGATAATCGGGAAAGGGACCTCGAGGTCGGTGCCTGGGCTCAGATTCGAGATATCGGGGATAATCGGGAAAGGGCTAACAGATAGGATATAATTAATGGAGGCTCTTTATGGCCAATGACAAGAAATAAACGAAGAACAAGTATGAAGGCAATAAATATGAGCAGTAATATCGAAGGAATCTGTTAGAGAGAAAAGAGAGAGAGAGAGAGAGAGATAGTTGTTATTTATCTTGTGTAGGATAGTTGGAGCAACAACCGAAGAAGTTTACAAAATGGTAAGGATCCCCTTTATATAGGAGGGGAATTGTCACGACCCAATTCCCAAACCCGGTCGTGATGGCGCCTCTCGTGAAAACAAGGCCATCCAGACCAACATAAAACTCCCTTTTAAGCAATTATTTAACATAAACAGTTCAAAAACATGATTTAATAACCATAATGTGCGGAAATAGCGAATACAATAAGGGAAACCATCCCGATACAGCCCAAACCGGGGTGTCACAAGTCATGAGCAGCTAAGAAAAATCCAGTACAAGTCTATGAAATACGAAATCCGATACAACAGTGTCTAGAAAGCATAAATGGATAAGATAAGGGAGGCACGGGGCTGTGGACGCGGACAACTACCTCGTAGTCTCCGAATCACTGCCTGGACTGGGAAGATCAGCGCTCAGGAGCGTACTCTGCGATGCCTGAATCTGCACACACGGTGCAGGGAGTAATGTAAGTACTCCGACCCAGTGAGTAATAATTCTAAATAATGGCTGAAAGCAAGAAACACGTAAAGGCACAAAGCAATTCTATATTAAAGCAGTAAAATTAGTTAAGGCAGTAAAGCAGTGGAGAAATCAGTTGAAATCACTTATAAACAGGTAAAACAGGTAATTTGACAAGTAAATAACAAGTAGGAATCTGCCCCTCGGGCACAGTGTAACTCGCTCAGAACAGTATCAGCCCCTCGGGCACACTCTCAGTACAGTATCAGCCTCTCGGGCTCACCCTCAGAACAATATGGGTACCCGCACTCACTGTAGGTGTGCAGACTCCGGAGGGGCACTTTACGGCTCAAGCGCTATATCAAGCCACCTCATGGCATCATCAATCGGCACTCGGCCTCACATCACTCAAGCCACCTCGTGGCATATAAAGTATCTCAGGCCCTCGGCCTCATATCACTCAGCATATCCTCACATATGGCCATCGGCCTCACTCAGTCGAGAAATCATCACAAGCCCATTAGGCATTAGTAAACAATAATGCTCAGCCTAAAGCATCATTAGAAATATCATTTACGTCTCACATTCGAGTAAAAGTGGCTGAGTTTGTAAAACAGTATTAATCTATAGGACTGAGTTAAAGAAATATGTCAAAATAGTGAGGAAACAATGATAAAAGTCCACAAAGGATTCAAATAGTCGGCACGAAGCCCAAATATGGCAATAAGCCCAAATCATGATGATAACAAATAAGTCTCAGTCAAACGTGCGGTATAAACATCAATCGAGACGGACCAAGTCACAATCCCCAATAGTAAACGACCTCGTGCTCGTCATTAAGCGTGTGTCTCACCTCAATATAGCACTATGTTGTGCAATCCGGGGTTCACACTCTCAGGACATCAATTACAATCACTACTCACCTCGAACCGGCTACTACTCTAGCTCGCGACGCCTTCGCCCCTCGAATCGGCCTCCACACGCGTCGAATCTGACCAAAACCATAACGAATACGTTACAATAGGCTAAGGGAACAAAACCCAAGCGAAAACAATCGAAAAATATCATAAATCCCGAAATTGGCAAAACCCGAGACCCGAGCCCACTTCTCGAAACCCAGAAATTTTTACATCAAGGAGTTCTTTATCTCGCCACGAGTCTATACATATCAAGAACTCTCAAATCCGAGCTCAAATGGCCCCTCAAATCCCAATTTAAAATCTCAAAATCCCAAGCCCTAGTTCTTCCCTTTTTAGTCAAATTTCCATGAATTTCTAGGTTAATTTCACATAATAATCATGTTTTTAGTTCATAGAACATACCTCCAAGCAATCCCCTTCGAATCCCTCTTCAATTTCTCCCAAAGAGCTCTCAAAATGTCCAACAATGGAGGAAAAATGACTTAGACTCGCGGAGGAAATGTTTTTAAACATTCTGCCCAGGTTCTGCAACTCCTTCATCACAAACGCGACCAAACCCACGCGTTCGCCATGCACAACTTTCCTTTGGCCAAAATTAACCCTTCGCGAACACGGCACCACACCCGCGAATGCGATTCTCTGAACCTATGAACCTACGCGAATGCGGCCCCACTCCCGCAAACGCGAAGAGCAATAGCTCCTGGACCTTCAGCTCTAAACTTCTACTACGCGAACGCGACATCCGTCACGCGAACGCGATGTACACTCTAAAGACCCTCCGCGAACGCGATGCACTAGGCGCGAATGCGAAGCACAAAACTCAGGGATCCCAACTTCCTTCTACGCGAACGCGGGCTTCTCACTGCGAACGCGAAGCACCAGAAACTTACCTTCCGCGAACAAGGACCCACTATCGCGAACGCGAAGGCCAAATTAGGCCTGCACCTGCTGCTGCATTTTCTGCAATATTTTCCAAGTTTAAAACCTCCCGTTAGCCATCCGAAATCACCTCGAGGCCTCCGGGACCTCAGCCAAAAGTACCAACACATCCTAAAACATCATCCAAACTTGCTTCAATAATCAAAACACCTCAAACAACGCCAAAACCATCAAATTACATCAAATTCAAGCTTAAGTTCTTCTAAAACATCCAAAACATGCATTCGATCAAAAACCCAACCAAATCACCTCCGAATGCCTTGCAATTTCGCACACACATCCCAAATCACCTAATGAAGCTACTGCAACTCTCGAAATTCCATTCCGTCCCTCGGATCAAAATCTCACCTACCAACCGGAAATCGCCAAAATACTAACTTCGCCAAAACAAGTTAATTTCTACACCGGAACTCCAGAACTACTTCCAATCATGCTCCTAAGTCACAATTCATCCCCTAAAGCTAATCGAACCACCAAAAATCACATCCGAGCCCTCTAACGCATAAGTCAACATCTGGTTGACTTTTCCAAACCAAGCCTTCCTTAAAGAGACTAAGTATCTCATTTCCTTCCAAAACAACTCCAGACCAACTCGATCACACAAGACACAGATAATGAAGTATAAAGAAGCAGAAAATGGGGGAAACGGGGCGATAACTCAAGAGACGATTGGTCGAGTCGTCACAGGAATCCCAACATAGTACAAAATGCATTAATTGTAAAGGTATGGAGACGAGACGACTAGACGTGACACCAGGATCTGTCGATGCTATCCGCTCGCCTTGGGAACTCCCCATTTTTACTCTAGCCTCGATCGACATTCCCTTTAGGTCGGTCCTCGACGAGCTTCGAGGGAGGGAACTCAATAACAGCTTCGCGTCCTCGAGGCCTCGAGGTATCTTTCTAAAATGAACTAATAGCAATACATTGGACCCCTTGATTTCGCCGCATACAATATCATCAGTCGAACTGATTTTTCCATTGGAAAATGAGTACAATATTTTCTTTGGTACGTAACGACCCGGCCGGTCGTTTCATGAGTTACAACCGCGTTTCCCCCATTATTACTTCCTTGTGTGTTCTTCAGCTGTATTTCATCATATCGTATTAGCTGTGTTGTGCTCGGAGTGATCTTAGAATGTAATGAGACACTTAGTCTCTTATTTGGAAGCTTTAGTTAAAAAAAGTCAACCGAAAAATTACTTGTGAGTAAATGATATTGGAATTTTGTTTAATAGTTTGGATAGCTTTGTCTGGTGATTTGAGACTTAGGAGCGCGTCCAGAAAGGAATTTGGAGATTCATGGTAGATTTAGGCTTGAATTGGCAAAATTAGAAATTTGACATTTTCTGGTCGGTAGTGGAAATCATGATATCGGGGTCGGAGTGGGATTTTGGAAATTTGAGTAGGTCCGTTGTGTTATTGGTGACGTGTGTGCATGATTTTAGGTCATTCGGACGAGGTTGGAGACACCGTTTGTGGAATATGGAAATTTAGAAGTTCTTAGGCTTGAGTCCGAGTGCATTTTGGTGTGTTGATGTTGTTTTGAGCGTTTCGAAGGTTGGACTAAGTTCGTTTGTTATTATGTGACTTGTTGGCATTTTTCGTTGGGGTTCCGAGAGCCTCGAGGGTGTTTCAGAATGATTGACGGTTTGGTTTTTTGTGTTTGATGGTTGCTGGTGTGATTTCTATTGGTGTTTCCGCACCTGCAGAAATGGAGCCACAGGTGCGAGGTCACTTGTGCGAGTTGGGAGCCACAGATGCAGACTCTGTGGATTTTGGACTTCTCCGCAGAAGCGGAAGATGGGTCGTAGGTGCGCACCGTAGGTGCGATAGGGTTCACCGCAGATGTGGAAGCTGGTGCCCTAAGTGAAATCCGCAGAAGCAGATATTTTCCACAGAAGCGGAAGCGCAGGTGCGCTTATTAGAGCGCAGGTATGGAATCCCCGGGGCAGAAACTATAAAAGACTTACTTGGCGAATTTTAGTCATTCTTCAACCATTTTTGGTCGATTTTGGAATTCCAAGCTGTGATTTCAAGAGGGAATCAAGTGTATTCAGAGAGGTAAGCTACTTGGGATTTGTATCTTGTGTTTATGATGATTATTCCATTGTTTAATCATGAAATTTGTGGGAAAAATTATAGAAGAAATTGGGAGATTAGGGCTTGAAATTGGAGAGTTTAAATTGGGGATTTGAGGAGCCATTTGAGGTTTGATTTTGATGATTTTGGTATGTATAGACTAGTGAAGGGATAAGGATTCTACTGTTGTGATTTTTATCGGAATTCGAGACGTGGGCCCGAGGGTCGAGTTAGACTAATTTCGGGATTTTTGAGTTAATTTGATAAATTTCGCATCAGCTTTGTTCCTTTAGCATGTATTGATGTTATGATATGATTTTGGCTAGATTCGGAGCGTTTGGAGGCCGATTCGAGAGGCAAGGGCATCGCAGGGTTAGAGATTGATCCGGTTTAAGGTAAGTAATGATTGTAAATGTTGTCCCGAGGGTATGAAACCCCGGATTTCACATTGTTTCACTACTTTGAGGTGACGCACATGCTAGATGAAAAGCGTGGGGGCGTGCACTGTTGGGGATTAAGACTGGGTCCATTCCGTATGACTATTAATTCGCTTACTTCGTTGAAAACTATTTGGTACTGTTGTGCTTGGGAAAGTATTACTATGTTTTGGGCTGGATGCCATATTTGGACCTTGTGCCAATCTATTTGGACCCTTAGAGATTTTTTACTACTATTCCTCACTGTTTTAATTTAATATATGTACTCAGTCATGCTGTGTTTTACTGATTTTATAACTCAACCATAGTTACTATGTTTTAATACTAAAAATGATACTTTAGGCTGAGCACCCTGTTTTACTATTAGCCCGAGTGGCTTGAGAGGTTTCTAATTGAGTGAGGTTGGGGGCCTGTGTTGTGAGGATATTATCGGATCAGGCTGCACGCTGTAGCATGTTGTACTGATTTGTGATATATAAGAGGCCGAGGGGCTGATTTATTATGCCACGAGATGACTTGTGATAGCGCTTGGGCTGTAGGAGCCCCTGCGGAGTCTGCACACCCCCAATGAGCGCGGGTACCCAGTGTAAGTGATATGTTGATGCCCGAGGGGCTGATTCTCATGTTATGCCTGAGTGGCTGATTGTGAGCGATTGTTAGGTAGCCCGAGTGGCCGGTTCTGTTGATATTATGCCCGAGGGGCGGTTTATGATATATGTCTGGCCCGAGGGGCAGTTTATGTTTTCATAATCTTTACTCACTGTTCCACCACTTGTTTGAAAACTATTGAAGGTTGTTTTTAAAAGGTTTTGCTGAAACTTAGTTTCCATTAGATAATTGAATTCTGTACTATTTTGGAAACATATTATTTTGTTGTAGTGCTATGATGTGGAATTATCTATTTTTTCTTACTACTCAGCTTTCATTTACTTTTATTATTTACTGAGTTAGCATACTCACATTACTCCCTGCACCTTGCGTGCAGATCCAGGATTTGCGGTTCGTGATAGTGAGCGTTGATCGTTCTTCCAGCATGTCTTCGGAGTTGGCAAGGTAGTTGTTTGACGTTCGCAGCCCTGCACTTCTCCTTCTTACCTTACTCGGATTGTTCTTAGTATCTTTAATTCCGAATTATGATAGCCTTATTGTACTTATGAAGACCTTGTAGTTGCTCGTGACATGTGACACCCCAATGTCGGGCTGTTATTTCTTTCCGCACTTGTTATTTAAACTTATGTTATGGAGTTATATTAACTAATGGCTTAAAACACCTTTATTATGAAATGTTGAATTTTTTTTGGAATTATGTCAGCTGGCCTAGTTCCATGATAGGAGCCATAACGACCGGGTTGGTATTGGGGTCCTGACAAGTTGGTATCATAGCCTAGGTTAGATAGGTCTCACGAGTCATGAGTGGGTTTAGTAGAGTCTTGTGGATTGGTACAGAGACGTCTGTACTTATCTTCAAGAGGCTGAAGAACCTTTAGGAAAAACCTCACATTCTTGAATTCATGTCGTGTGAATCTGTTGATTTTGGTAACTGAACTTTTGTGATTTTATTCTCTCACAGATGGTGAGGACACGTGCTACCGGTCAGGACGAACAACCACCAGTATCACCAGTCGGGGCCACTAGAGTCCGAGGACGCGGTCGAGGCCGTGGTAGGGGCAAGGGTGTAGCCTGTACAGCAGCTAGGACATCACCTGCAGATCTACCAGCCGCCATAGTTCAGAATCAGGTCCTAGTTGTGGATACTCCAGCAGTACCAGCTCAGGCACCGGCAATGCTTACTATTATCCTAGGCCTTCAGGAGGCCCTAGCCCAGATTTTATCAGTATGCACTGGCCTGGCTAAGGCAATCTCAGTTACTACGGCCGCAGCTACATCCCAGGCCAGAGGAGACACTCATACTCCCGCCGCCCACACACCTGAACAGGTTGTTTAGGGACTTCAGACACCGGGGGCACCTCCAGCCTAGCCTGTTGCAGCTGCTCAGGACAATGTTGTTTCAGTCATCCCTGATGACGAGCAGCATCGATTGGAGAGGTTTGGTAGACTTTGACCTCCGACATTCAGTGGCAGAGAAGGTAACGATGCCTGTGGTTTCTTGGATCAGTGTTAGAGGATTCTCTATACATGGGGTATTCTGGAGACAAGTGGGGTCTCATTCACTACTTTCTAGTTCTGTGGAGCTGCCTTCACTTGGTGGGAGGCGTATGAGAGGCATATGCCATTTCGTGCAGCGCCCCTTACTTGCCAGTAGTTCTCTGTTCTCTTTCTAGAGAAGTATATACCGTAGTCTCGCAGAGAGGAGCTGCGTAGGTAGTTTGAGCAGTTACATCGGGATGATGTGACTGTGACACAATATGAGATGAGATTTTTTGAGTTAGCCTGTCATGCTATTTGGTTGGTTCCCATAGACCGAGAGAGGATAAATAGGTTCGTTAATGGCCTCACTTATCAGTTGCATATTCTTATGACCAGAGAGAGGGTGTCTGGTGATTCTTTTGAGGAGGTTGTCGATATTGCTCGGGATATAATGTCGATTCGCAGTTAGGAGCGAGTGGAGAGGGAGGCCAAAAGGCCTCGTGGATCCGGCAGTTTTGGGTGCCAATTTCAATACGGCAGAGGCCGTCCATTCAATCGTTGTAAGGCCCCGTGAAAACTTGTACTCAAAAACCTAGTAGCTCGTAGTGTCAAGTCCCGAATATATGTTAGGGATGTGTAAACTTGCTCGCGGCGGTTCGGACCCTTTGTACTGATTTACCATTTAAAAATTAGAGTAAAAGTTTTTCCAGAAAAGTGCCGAAATGCGGTCCAGGATGCGGTCGCAAATCAAGTATGCGGACCGTATTACTACCGTAGATTGAATTAGGGGTTTCGTTAAAATTGAGGTCAAAATGCGATCCATTATGCGATCGCATAACTGATATGCGGACCGCATTTCTATCGCAAAGTGAGTCAAGGTGTCAGTCAAATTTGAGGTCAAAATGCGGTGCATTACGCGATCGCAAATCGGGTATGCGGACCGCACTTCTGTCGCAAACCCAAACAGGGAATTCAATTTTTGGAGCACTTTTGCGGTACATTATGCGGACCCCATTTCCACTCTGCGATCGCAAAGTGCGGCCGCAAACCTGACTCGGGCTCCAATTTTTCTAATTTTTCAACCTGACCCCTTTTTTAATAAAACACCCCAATCCCTCATTTTAACATCATTTCTGAACAAAACGAGAGAGAGGGAAGAGAGGGTTCTTGAGAGAGAAAGTCTCATCTTCATCAATTTGATTTTACAAAGTCACCCAGGCCTGGAAATTTCGAGTATTATCTTCATCTCCATTCTTGCAAGTAAAATCCCCAACCGTTTTTCATTGATTTTCATATTTTAATAAAAAGGGGGATTCTCATGAATTGATTCTTGAAAATGGAAGTTGAAATACACATGCATGTTCTTTAATACCTAAAAGCTAGTAAGAGGAGTTGGGTAGAAGTAAAGGTTTGCAAAAGAGGGGTTGTCAACCTAAATAAATTTGGGTAGTGATTGTGAACATCATTTCTCAGATATATGTGTTAACTTGTGCACTAGATCGACGTTGCTAGACTAATTGGTGAATTGAAAGTAGAAGTTAAAAAGGGAATTCGACTCCAGGTATGTATGGCTAACTTTGACCTTTGTAAAATCACCTTGTTTGGTGTATGAATATTTGGTATATGATATCTACGTGGATTATTTGTGAAATTCTTGTGATTGGTATGATTTTGGTGTTCGTGGTTAAGTCTCCCGATATAATAGTGTAAGTAATTGGCAATAAACTAANTGTAATTGAGGCAACGAAACAACTATGGTAATAACATGTTTGGCTTGTTGTGGGCAGTTATTGTGGTAACTTAAAGTGCATATGAACTGTTGAATATGATGGAAGAGGTTGACGATTATGGAAATTATTTGAGGATTGTTGTTGTTGTTCCTTGAGAATCGTTGTTGTTGCTCTTTGTGGATTGTTGTTGTTGTTCCTTGAGAATCGTTGTTGTTGTTCTTTGTGAATTGTTGTTGTTGTTGTGTTGTTCGTGAATTGTGATTGTTCGGTCGGATCGGGTTGCTCGCCGCAACACGAAGAAATAAGGAATGGGTTGTGGTGATAAGGGTGGCCGAGGTAATAAGGGTGGGAAGTGATCGAAATCACTATTGAAATGAAAAATATGAGAAAAATTATGAAATCATTGATGTGAAAATATTGAAGGGGAAAAGGAGAGATTGTAAACTTGTTTGGCTTGATTGTACCTTTCGTGTGTATTTGATTGTTTATTTCATTACTGCTCGTTACTTGTGTATGGCGTGAGTTTACATGGGGCAAAGTTTGTTTATACATACCAGTACAATTCAAATGTACTGACGTCCCTTTTGCCGCGGGTGCTACATTCGTGTTATGATTATAGGTGGATCTGTAGTAGGTATTCCAGTTCACCGGCCATAGCTCCCCTTTAACTTTTCCTCAGCTGTATTGGTGATCCCCTTTCCTCTCGGGGCCCCGCATGGCTCATGCCGCTTTTCATTTCGGAGTCTTGTTACCGGCAAGTATTGTATCATCCTTTTGTATCCTTAGAGGCTCCGTAGATAGGAAATGTGGGTTATAAACTTATGTAAATATGTATTTTGTACGTTGGGCGATGTAAGTTGTAAACCACGCTAAGTAATCATGTATGTTGTGTATGTTTTGTAAAGAAGGTGTTTTAATTATAAATAGCTAATTCCTTTGATTAATAAGCAATGAAAGTACGGGGTAACCCGCGGGGTAGGAAAGTCACCCAGGTCCGCTTGACTGGGGCTACCCGGTTGGGCGCCGGTCGCGTCCCTCAGTTTTGGGGCGTGATAAACTTGGTATCAAAGCCTAAGATTTTAAAAGAGTCCTAGGATCTCGGAGCCATGTCTAGCAGAGCCCTTCTTATCGGTGTGTTGTCGACCACATCTATAAGTAGGGGGATGCATGGACATTTAGGAAATTACCCTCTTCTTTGTTATTCTATATCGTGCGGTGAAGTGAAAAGTGGAAGTATTTATGTCTAACTCTTGCTCTGTTCCAAAATTTTCAGTAATGGCACCTAAGAAGAGAGCTAGACTCGGCCTTGGAGCCAATGCCACCCCAAGTGAGGCTATGAACCATGTACCTGATGCCGTGGGTGAGAGTGACTCCCCGGTCTTGAATCTGCCTGACCCATCTCTTCCAGATCAAAGTATTCCTATTCCAGCTGCGGCGGAGGGTGCTACCATCCCTCCCGCTGATGTTCCTGATTCTGATGCAGTTCCAGCTTCCGGTCCCGGGGTTCCTGGTGGGGACCTTAGGGGAGCCATCCGTATGTTGACCCAGTTAGTGGTCGCCCAGGCCTAGAGATCTCATGATGCCCCTACGTCCTTCAATGGACAGGGAGATTCTGCCAGCTCCAGAGTCAACCAGTTCCTGTGGTTGGCTCCTCCAGAGTTCATAGGCACAGACATAGAGGCCGATCCGCAGGATTTCCTAGATGAAATGTATATGACCCTTCGAGTGATGAAGGCTATAGAGACGGAGGGGGTTGAGTTGGCTTCATACAGGTTGAGGGGAGTAGCGCATTCGTGGTTCGAGATGTGGGAGAATTCCCGTGGGGAGGAAAGTCCTACGACTAGATGGGATGAGTTTGTAGATGCATTTATGGACCACTTCTTGCCTCCGAGACAATGGGAGCCCGTGCCACTGAGTTTGAGGTCCTCAAGCATGGCAATATGAGTGATTGGGAGTACCACATGGAGTTTGTGAGATTGTCCAAGTATGCTCCTCAGTTAGTGTCGACCATGGATGCTCGAGTTCGGTGATTCATTCAGGGCCTTAGTCCTTTAGCGGTGAATGAGGCTGCTATCGTAGCCTTACACTCAGATATGAATTATGGGAGGATGCTGGGATTCGCTCAGGCCACAGAGGCTAGAAAGTTTAAGATACGGGCGAAAAGGGAGAGTAGCTGCAGGGGCCGATCAGTGGGTCACTCAGGGAGACCAGTTTAGGGGAGGAGGCCATCAGGGCCATCCCAGTCATATGCTCAGTCCTCAGCGAGCGCACCACCATCTGTGCACAGTTATCAGCAGAGCAGTCATTTGAGACCAGGTTCAGGCAGTAGGAGACCCCATCAGTCCGGTCGTCCAGGAGGGAGATCACAGCAGCAGGGGAGGGCTCTATGCCCCAAGTGTGGGAGATTCCATACAGAGACTTGCTATTTCGATCTCCTGGTGTGTTATAAATGCGGGGTGAGAGGTCATATCCAGCGGGACTATCGTGCGCCCAGTCAGGGCATGGGTAGGGGATTTGCTCAGTCATCCGGTTCTTCAGCCGCCACATCATCCGTATGTCCTCCAGCTCCAGTAGGGCGTGGTGCAGTTAGGGGTGGAGCTTGTGGTAGAGGTGGACCCAGCCGATTTTATGCTTTGAGTGGTCGCCAGAGTGCAGAGGCTTCTCCAGATGTTGTTACAGGTATCTTGTCTGTTCAGGCCATTGATTGTTATGCTCTTATTGATCCAGGGTCCTCCTTGTCTTATGTCACCCCATTCATTGCTTCAAGTTTTGGGATAGAACCCGAACAACTTCATGAGCCATTCTCCGTATCGACTCCAGTTGGTGATTCTATTACAGTCGTACGAGTTTGTAGGGATTTTGTTGTCACGGTATGTGGTCGCGTTACCACGACAGATCTTATCGCGCTTGGAATGGTGGATTTTGATGTGATTAAAGGAATGGACTGGCTTTATTCGTGATTTGCTAAACTTGACTGCCGAACGAGAGTCATGAGACTCGAGTTCCCTAATGAGCCGGTTATTGAGTGGAAGGGGAATGGTGTGGTGCCGAAGGGTAGGTTTATTTCCTACCTTTAGGCTTCAAAGATGATTAAGAAGGGATGTATCTATCATTTGGTCCGAGTGGCAGACACCACTTTAGAGGTGTCTACCCCCAAGTCCGTGCCAGTTGTAAAGGAGTTTCTTGAAGTGTTTCCGGACGAGCTTCCAAGGGTTCTGGCAGATAGGGAGATTGATTTCGGGATTGATGTATTGCCAGATACGCAGCCAATATCTATTCCACCATACATAATGGCTCCAGCAGAGTTAAGGGAGTCAAAGGAGCAACTGAAGGATTTATTAGAAAAGGGGTTTATACGGCCGAGTGTGTCGCCATGGGGCGCTCCGGTTCTCTTTGTCAGAAAGAAGGATGGGTCGCTCCGGATTGTATTGATTATCGGCAGCTCAACAAAGTCACCATCAAGAATAAATATCCCTTGCCTCGGATAGATGATTTGTTCGACCAATAGCAAGGTGCAAGGTTCTTCTCCAAAATTGATCTACGGTCCAGGTACCACCAATTGAAGACCAGAGAGCAGGATATCCCTAACCGCTTTTAGAACTCGCTATGGTCACTTTGAATTCTTGGTCATGTCCTTTGGGCTAACCAACGCCCCGGCAGCTTTTATGGATCTTATGAATCGGGTCTTCAAGCTATTTCTAGACTCCTTCGTGATCGTTTTCATTGACGACATCCTTGTTTATTCGCAGAGCCGGGAGGATCATGCCGGTCACCTCAGGGCAGTTCTGCAGACTCTTCATCAGCACCAGTTGTATGCTAAATTTTCAAAATGTGAGTTTTGGTTGGAGTCCGTTGCCTTTTTGGGTCATGTTGTTTCTAGTGAAGGGATTCAGGTAGACCCCCAGAAGATGACAGCAGTGAAAGATTGGCCTATACCCATGACCCCGATGGAGATTCATAGCTTCTTGGGTTTAGCGGGGTATTATCGGAGGTTTGTGGAGGGATTCTCTACCCTCTCTTCCCCATTGACTAAGTTGACGCAGAAGGCAGTTAAGTTCCAATGGTCCGACGCTTGTGAGAAAAGTTTTCAGGAATTGAAGTCAAGTTTGACCTGGCACCAATATTGACCTTGCCGGAAGGCACGGAAGGATTTGTGGTTTATTGCGATGCCTCCAGGGTTGGTTTGGGGTGTGTGTTGATGCAACATGGGAAGGTTATCGCGTATGCTTCGAGGCAGCTCAAGAATCACGAGAAGAATTATTCGACGCATGATTTAGAGCTTGTGGCAGTTGTGTTTGCGTTGAAAATATGGCGGCATTATCTTTATGAGGTCCATGTGGATGACTTCTCGAACCACAAGAGTCTCCAATATTTGTTCAAGCAGAAAGAGCTAAATTTAAGGCAGCGACGGTGGTTAGAATTGCTCAAGGATTATGATATGAACATTTTGAACCATCTAGGGAAGGCGAATGTAGTTGCTGACGCTCTCAGTCGGAAGTCTATGGGTAGTTTGGCTCATTTAAGGGTGGATAGGAGGCCTTTGGCTCGGGAGGTTTATCAATTGGCCAGTCTAGGGGTTTGCATTTCGGCCTCAGACGAGGGGGATGTTATGGTGCATAATGGAGCAGAATCATCACTTGTAGTGGAAGTCAAGGAAAAGCAGTTTATTGACCCAGCATTGGCTCAGATGAAAGAAGTAGTTTTGAACAACAAGACTTCGGCATTTTCACTCGGCGACGAGGATGGTGTATTGAGATATCAAGGTAGGATATGTGTTCCGGATGTGGATAAGTTTCGGGAGAGGGTAATGGCGGAAGCTCATAATTCACTGTAATCCGTTCACCCAGGGTCTACAAAAATGTATCATGATCTCAAGGAGATATATTGGTGGAGCGGTATGAAAAGGGGTGTGGCGGACTTTGTATCTAAGTGTCAAAATTGTCAGCAAGTAAAAGCTGAGCATCAGCGGACCGGTGGATTGACTCAGCTTATGGAAATACCAATGTGGAAATGGGAGATGATCAACATGGATTTCGTGGTGGGGTTACCTTGCACTCAGCGCAAATTCGACTCAATTTGGGTAATAGTGGATCGACTCACTAAATCAGCTCACTTCTTGCCAGTCAAGTCCACCGACACTGCAGAACAGTATGCTAAGTTGTATATCAAGGAAATAGTAAGGCCTCATGGCACTCCACTTTCTATCATCTCAGATCGAGGCGCCCAGTTCACAGCTAATTTTTGGAAGAAATTCAAGTAAGGTTTGGGTACTCAGGTGAATCTCAGCACGACTTTTCACCCACAGACTAATGGTCAAGCGGAACGGACCATTCAGACGCTTGAAGACATGTTACGGGCTTGTGTCTTGGATTTCAAAGGTAATTGGGATGATCACTTGCCGCTTATAGAATTTGCTTACAATAACAACTTTCATGCTAGCATTCAGATGGCCCCATTTGAGGCATCATACGGAAGAAGGTGTAGGTCTCCGATTGGGTGGTTCAAAGTAGGTGAAGCAGAACTGTTAGGGCCAGATCTCGTGCACCAGGCTATGGAAAAAGTTAAAGTCATTCAGGAAAGGATGAAAACTGCTCAAAGTTTCCAGAAATCCTATGCGGACATTCGTCGAAGAGACTTGGAATTTCAAGTTGACGATTGGGTGTTCTTGAGGGTATCTCCTATGAAGGGAGTCATGCGATTAGGGAAGAAAGGGAACTTGAGTCCTAGGTATGTCGGGCCGTATCGAGTCGCTCAAAGGATAGGACAGGTGGCTTATAGGCTGGAATTGCCCCCTGAAATGTCATTAGTGCACCCGGTGTTCCATGTGTCCATGTTAAAGAAGGTGGTTGGCGATCCATCCACCATCGTGCAGTTGAGACTATTGAGGTTAATGAAGAGTTGTCGTACGAGGAGGTTCCAGTTGCTATTCTTGATAGGCAAGTCCATAAATTGAGAAATAAGGAAGTTGCTTCAGTTAAAGTATTATGGCGAAGTCAACGAGTTGAGGCAGCCACATGGGAAGCAGAAAATGAAATAAAGGAAAAATATCCCCATCTGTTTGAACAAGTCTAGTAGAAATCGTGCAAACTCTTATCTCTAAGCAAACCGATATTGTGACCAAGTTGGTGCAAAGATACCCCGTCTTTCTTTCTAAATGCTTTACTATTGTAACTCCTCAAGTTGTCCAAGAATTGTAAGTGTTGCAATTATTTGAGTCATGTGCAACCCCTTTTGATAAATGAAAGTTTTGTGATAAGTAAACAACTAATGGTAGTGTAGGTTGGTAATGGTTAATTGAAATGCATGTAGTATGATGAAGTGGTTAAATTGTATGGGACTCATTGAAGTGACTAATTTATGTGCAAAATGTAGCAAGTGATTGAGTATGTGCAATAGTTGAGGTAATGAATTGTATACCATTCGTAGAAGTTGTGTAATGGTGTTTGGAAATATGTTTCGGGGGCTCTCTGACAGGTAGATATGTCCATATTACAAAGGAAACTCTGGCGAATTTTTTTAAAAAATATGGGAATTGGTGAAAATTTTGAGAGTCTGCATATCATGTCTTTCAAAACCAACTGATTTTAAAAATTCTCATTCGAGGACGAATGATTTTAAGTGGGGGAAGATGTAAGGTCCTGTGAAAACTTGTACTTAAAAACCTAGTAGCTCGTAGTATCAAGTCCCGAATATGTGTCAGGGATGTGTAAAATGCTTCGCGGTGAGCTTGCGCGCCGCAGTTTGGACCCTCTGTACTGATTTAGCATTTAAAAATCAGGGTAAAAGTTTTTCCAGAAAAGTGCCGAAATGCGGTCCAGGATGCGGTCGCAAATCAAGTATGCGGACGGCATTTATGCCGCAGATTGAGTCAGGGGTTTGGTTAAAATTGAGGTCAAAATGCAATCCATTATGCGATCACATAACTGATATGTGGACCGCATTTCTATCGCAAAGTGAGTCAAGGTGTCAGTCAAATTTGAGGTCAAAATGCGGTGCATTATGCGGTCGCAAATCGGGTATGCAGACCGCATTTTTGTCGCAAACCCAGATAGGGAATTCAATTTTTGGAGCACTTTTGCGGTCCATTATGCGGACCGCATTTCCTCTCTGCGATCGCAAAGTGCGACCGCAAACCTCACTCGGGCTCCAATTTTTCAACTTTTCAACCCGCCCTTTTTACATAAACACCCNGAGGAAAGAGAGGGTTCTTGAGAGAGAAAGTCTCATCTTCATCAATTTGATTTTCCAAAGTCACCCAGGCTCGGAAATTTCGAGTATTATCTTCATCTCCATTCTTGCAGGTAAAATCCCCAACCCTTTTTCATTGATTTTCAGATTTAAATAACAAGGGGGATTCTCATGAATTGATTCTTGAAAATGGATGTTGAAATACACATGCATGTTCTTTAATACCTAAAAGCTAGAAAGAGGAGTTGGGTAGAAGTAAAGGTTTGCAAAAGAGGGGTTGTCAACCTAAATAAATTTGGGTAGTGATTGTGAACTTCATTTCTAAGATATATGTGTTAACTTGTGCACTAGATCAACGTTGCAAGACTAATTGGTGAACTGAAAGTAGAAGTTAAAAAGGGAATTCGACTCCAGGTATGTATGGCTAACTTTGACCTTTGTAAAATCACCTTGTTTGGTGTATGAATATTTGGTATATGATATCTACGTGGATTATTTGTGAAATTCTTTTGATTGGTATGATTTGAGTGTTCGTGGTTAAGTCTCCCGATATAATGGTGTAAGTAATTGTCAATAAACCAAATGTGTGATTGCGAACGTGTTATGTGGTAAGAATTGAGACACTAATGATGGAAAGAAATTGTAATTGAGGCAACAAAACAACTGTAGTAATAACATGTTTGGCTTGTTGTGGGCAGTTATTGTGATAACTTAAATTGCATAT
Source organism: Nicotiana attenuata (assembly GCF_001879085.1). Taxonomy (NCBI): domain Eukaryota; kingdom Viridiplantae; phylum Streptophyta; class Magnoliopsida; order Solanales; family Solanaceae; genus Nicotiana; species Nicotiana attenuata. The sequence continues at coordinate 146,065 of NW_017671113.1, forward strand.
GAACTGTTGAATATGATGGAAGAGGTATTGACGGTTATGGAAATTCTTTGAGGATTGTTGTTGTTGTTCCTTGAGAATCGTTGTTGTTGCTCTTTGTGGATTGTTGTTGTTGTTCCTTGAGAATCGTTGTTGTTGTTCTTTGTGAATTTTTGTTGTTGTTGTTGTGTTGTTTGTGAATTGTGATTGTTCGGTGTGATCGGGTTGCGCGCCGCAACACGAAGAAATAAGGTGTGGGTTGTGGTGATAAGGGTGGCCGAGGTAATAAGGGTGGAAAGTGATCGAAATCACTATTGAAATGAAAAATACGAGAAAAATTCTGAAATCATTGATGTGAAAATATTGAAGGGAAAAAAGAGAGATTGTAAACTTGTTTGGCTTGATTGTACCTTTCGTGTGTATTTGATTGTTTATTTCATTACTGCTCGTTACTTGTGTATGGCCTGAGTTTACTTGGGGCAATGTTTGTTTATACATACCAGTACAATTCAAATGTACTGACGTCCCTTTTGCCGGGGGCGCTATATTCGTGTTATGATTGTAGGTGAATCCGTAGCAGGTACTCCAGTCCACCGGCCGTAGCTCCCCTTTCACTTTCCGTCAGCTGTATTGGTGAGCCCCTTTCCTCTCGGGGCCCCGCGTGGCTCATGCCACTTTTCATTTCGGAGTCTTGTTTTGGTTTTTGTGTAAGGTATAGCCAGAGCCTTGTTACCGGCAAGTATTGTATCATCCTTTTGTATCCTTAGAGGCTCTGCAGACAGGAAATGTGGGTTGTAAACTTATGTAAATATGTATTCTGTACATTGGGCGATGTAAGTTGTAAATCACGCTAGCTAATCATGTATGTTATCTATGTTTTATAAAGAGGGTGTTTTAATTATAAATGGATAATTCCTTTAATTAATAAGCAATGGAAGTACGGGGTAACCCGTGGGGTAGGAAAGGCACCCAGGTCCGCTTGACTGGGGCTACCCGGTCGGGCGCCGGTCGTGCCCCTCGGTTTTGGTGCGTGACAGTCATACCCAGTCAGCTCGCGTAGTTTATCGTGGGGCATCATTGGGCCATGGTTCTCACAGTACTCATCAAAGCCAATCATCACACATTGCCCTTCCAGCCCAGAGTTTGTCCCGTGCTCCATTAGTTAAGGGCTCTTCCGTTCCATGTTCTTCTGCTAGTCATCTCGGTGCTAAGGGCTCCCTTTAGTCCCCGTCTCCAGCACCAGGGGGTGTTATGAGTGTGGAGAGTTGGGGCATATGTGGAGGTAGTGTCCTCGTCATCATGGGGTTCCGCCTCAGCAGAGGAGTCAGCCATCGACTTCAGCAGGAGTTACTTCATCACCCACCCAGTCAACTAGAGGTGGGGGATAGTTATCTAGAGGTCGCCCTAGAGGGAGAGGTCGGTCAGGCTCATTTCTATGCACTCCCAGCCAGACTCATGATTACTGGTATTGTCTTAGTTTGCCACAGAGATGCCTCTATGTTATTTGATCCTTGTTCTACTTTTTCATATGTGTCATCGTATTTTACTCATTATTTGGATACGCCCCGTGAGTCTTTTGTTTCATTTGTACGTGTATCTACTTCGGTAGGCGATACTACTGTTATGGACCGCATATATCGATCGTGTGTGGACACTATTGGAGGTTTGGAGACTCGAGTGGACCTTCAATTGCTTTGTATGGTTGATATTGATGTGATATTGGGCATGGATTGGTTATCTCCATGTCGTGCTATTTTGGACTGTTATGCAAAGATAGAGATCGGAAGA
>NW_017671113.1:149145-237035 GCF_001879085.1 Nicotiana attenuata
GGTGGTTAGATGTATACTTTGTGGGGTAACGTGGGTAGAAATCCTTCTTTTAGGGTCTATTTTCAAATCTGCCCGCTTCACTCAATAGAAAGCATGTCCATAGGGTTCTGAGTCTTGTTGAATCCGATTGCTTGTGCATAATACAAGCATGCCTAAAGGTTTCCACTTCACATTTCATTTGCGTCATGATAGAGAAGCATGCCTATAGGATTCCACTTCTGATTTCCTCTGCATCAAATAGAAATCATGCCTATAAGGACTTCGCTTTTAATGTAGTCTGCATCCGATAGAAACCATGTTCATAAATTCTGCATCTGTCATGTTAGAAACCATGTTCCTAGCCATCATGTTTTAAATCAATTCAAGCATAGATACCATGCCTATAAGATTCAACCCCGATTCAGTTTCTAATCAGCCTTTTGTACATTTCTAAAATCAGTAATACGCCTTGATGTCATGCCTGTAAGGGTCTATAATCGCAATTCTGCTTAATAGACTAATAAACCAACTTCGTTACGCCTAGTTCATCTTTTAAAATTGGTCTTATTAAGTGGTAACATTTCCTGAAACGAGTTCTTTCAAATTGCTCTAATCACATTAGATATCATGCCTATAGGTATTAAAGGAGTCTATCTCTGCCTGTTTCTGCATTCATATGGACACAGTATACTGCGTATAGGCAAGCCTCAGGGCATCTCAAAACTGCATTCTCGTGAAACTGTTTCTACCGTTTAATGTTTTTGATTCTGATAAGCTTTTAAAGGAGTCCCTAGGCAACTGCTAGGTTATAACTTCTGTCCTTGAAAAGTGGTCTGTTTCTGCATATTCACTTAGACATCACGCTATAGGATACTGTTTAATAAAAGGCCTTTATTTGTGTTTGAGTCATGCTGTTTACATGCCTTAGCTGTGGAGGTAAACTGAGCCTCTTACTTGTTCCTTCCTTTTCTTCTTTGCTAAAGTCCTAACTATTCTAGCCTGTCGCCTTAGTATTTTCCCTTTTTCAAATCTTACGGGTATGTCTAGAACTACCTATAGGTAGAGGTCCTAACTTCCTCCGGGACCATAAATAAGGGATGGGTACCAACACGCAATAAGAATCAGTGACCAAACACTCGCTTTGCATGACCAATAAGGGGATGGAAGGGTAGACATAGGATATGATGACTATGCATTAATGTCACGTGTAGCCTCTCATTGAGAAATGTTTACTGGACATTGCGTAGGGTGATCCTTTAGAACAAACAACTTAGAACCCCTCTTTACCTAATCCTTTCTTTACTCAAAACTTTTATCTTCTACAACTTATTAAAACCTTAACCTTGCTACTTGTATTATCCAACGTGCTTTACTTGCAACCTATTTGATTTAACTGTTTATTTGTAATGGACTAATTTGTGAATATAAGTTAGGCCGGGACCCAAAGTTGTGGACCAAGAGGGGTGCCTAACACCTTCCCCTCGAGGTTACTTCGAGCCCTTACCCTAATATCTGGTAATGCAAACCAACCCAAGAGTTAACTGCTCTAGGTGCCCTATCGCACCTTAATCCGTTAGGTGGCGACTCTTCAAATACCCAATTCCAAAAAGGAAATAAGTCATTACACCCCGTGAATGTCGAAACCCGATTTCGCGAGAAAAAAGGGGGCGCGACAGCATGGCGACTCTGCTGGGGATGCTTTTTAGGCTCTTACCATAACGAACTTGTCTTTAGAAAATTAGCCCAAGCATGCTTATCCCACCTTATTCTCTATTTGAATTTAATTGTCTATCTCTTTTAGCATTTATAATTTCTTTATTACGCTGAAAATTGACTTATCTATTTGTTTTCCTCTTTATGCAATTGTCTTTTCAATTATTTAAAATGTTGTATTTATTTTTCCTACGTGAAAATACTTGCCTACATGTTATTAGCTGCTGCATAAATCATGCTCCACATCATATTTCACTCGTGCGTATCAAATCCCATAGCAACGCTTTAATGAGTGGTTATGCTCTTGCTATTTATTACCCTTAAATCTAAAAAGGCTTATTTGCGGTAAAAACAGTCGATCAGCGGTCCAGTCGACAGTTTTGTGCCTTCCCCCTTGAGTTGTCCGCTTGAGGTACCAGTCTAAAACCCCATAAAAACCTTACTCTATTTAATTGTGTATGCATCATGGTCAAACCTAGTTGGATCAGTTATGTTGTCCACATAATGATCATGTAAGACAAGCGTTATCCGAAGTCCATTGGGTTTTCCATAATCCCAACGGACGCAACCACGTGTTGTGCATTAATTTGGATTGGTGGGAAGATCTTTCCTCAAGCGACAAGAAGCATGTGAAAAAGGACTTGGGTGATTTGCCATCCTTGCTAGATATTGAACCAAACAACAAATTGATTGAAGCTGCCACCTTATTCTGGGATAGCGAAAGAGTTGTGTTCCGTTTGGGTAACATAGAAATGACACTGCTCCTAGAGGAAATAGGAGGACTTGCAGGGTTGACTTGGGACAGTCCTGGGCTTTTGGTACCAGAAAACCGTAAGGGCAGGGGATTTTTGAAGATGATGGTGTTGAATAAGAATGTCGACTTAGTCTACTTGAAGGACTCCTACATAACTTTCGAATATCTATACGAGAGGTATGGCCATAGTAAGTCTTTCCGCACTTACCATAATGAGATCTCCCTCACCTTACTAGGTCACATCCACCACAGAGCATTCGTGTTCATCGTGTGCTTCCTAGGGCTAATAGTGTTCCCAAAGAAAAAGGGAAGAATCCACACTAGGTTGGCCATGGTCGCTTGAACTATGATGGAAGGGATTAATAGACAGACATATACCATAGTCCCCATGATCATAGCTGATATCTACAGGGCCCTGGAATGCTGTGAGAGAGGGGTCAAGCATTTCGAAGGCTGCAACTTATTATTGTAGTTATTGTTGTTGGAGAATCTCCAAAGGGTCGTTATCGCCAAGATTTTCTGCGAAGGGCTTGGAACAACCACATTGCTTTCCATCACCCTGAGCAGATGACCTATATCCCGGATAGATTTGCTCAGTCGGAAAGTGCCAGTGAATGGGTAGAATTCTTCGACAGTCTAACGGAGGAACAGGTGCAGTGGATGGTTGAATGGTTTCCAACGGACGAGTTCGTTATCAGGTCCAGGGATGCTCGGCATTTTGTGTTGATCGGGTTAAGAGGAATACATTCATATGNCTATAGGATTCCACTTCCGATTTCCTCTGCATCAAATAGAAATCATGCCTATAAAGACTTCGCTTTTAATGTAGTCTGCATCCGATAGAAACCATGTTCATAAATTCTGCATTTGTCATGTTAGAAACCATGTTCCTAGCCATCATGTTTTAAATCAATTCAAGCATAGATACCATGCCTATAAGATTCAACCCCGATTCAGTTTCTAATCAGCCTTTTGTACATTTCTAAAATCAGTAATACGCCTTGATATCATGCCTATAAGGGTCTATAATCGCAATTCTGCTTGATAGACTAATAAACCAACTTCGTTACGCCTAGTTCATCTTTTAAAACTGGTCTTGTTAAGTGGTAACATTTCCTGAAACGAGTTCTTTCAAATTGCTCTAATCACATTAGATATCATGCCTATAGGTATTAAAGGAGTCTATCTCTGCCTGTTTCTGCATTCATATGGACACAGTATACTGCATATAGGCAAGCTTTAGGGCATCTCAAAACTGCATTCCCATGAAACTGTTTCTGCCGTTTAACGTTTTTGATTCTGATAAGCTTTTAAAGGAGTCCCTAGGCAACTGCTAGGTTATAACTTTTGGCCTTGAAAAGTGGTCTGTTTCTGCATATTCACTTAGACATCACGCTATAGGATACTGTTTAATAAAAGGCCTTTATTTGTGTTTGAGACGTGATGTTTACATGCCTTAGCTGTGGAGGTAAACTGAGCCTCTTACTTGTTGCTTCCTTTTCTTCTTTGCTAAAGTCCTAACTATTCTTGCCTGTCGCCTTAGTATTTTCACCTTTTCAAATATTATGGGTATGTCTAGAACTACCTATAGGTAGAGGTCCTAACTTCCTCCGGGACCATAAATAAGGGACGGGTACCAGCACGCAATAAGAATGAGTGACCAAACACTCGCTTTGCATGACCAATAAGGGGATGGGAAGGGTAGACATAGGATATGATGACTATGCGTTAATGTCACGTGTAGCCTCTCATTGAAAAATGTTTACTGGACATTGCGTAGGGTGATCCTTTAGAACAAACAACTTAGAACCCCTCTTTACCTAATCCTTTCTTTACTCAAAACTTTTATCTTCTACAACTTATTAAAACCTTAACCTTGCTACTTGAATTATCCAACGTTCTTTACTTGCAACCTATTTGATTTAACTATTTATTTGTAATGGACTAATTTGTGAATATAAGTTAGGCCGGGACCCAAAGTTGTGGACCAAGAGGGGTGCCTAACACCTTCCCCTCGAGGTTACTTCGAGCCCTTACCATAATATTTGGTAATGCAAACCAACCCAAGAGTTAACTGCTCTAGGTGCCCTATCGCACCTTAATGCGTTAGGTGGCGACTCTTCAAATACCCAATTCCCAAAAGGAAATGAGTCATTACACCCCGTGAATGTCAAAACCCGATTTCGCGAGAAAAAAGGGGGCGCGACAGCATGGCGACTCTGCTTGGGATGCTTTTTAGGCTCTTACCATAACGAACTTGTCTTTACAAAATTAGCCCAAGCATGCTTATCCCGTACCTTATTCTCTATTTGAATTTAATTGTCTATCTCTTTTAGCATTTATAATTTCTTTATTACGCTGAAAATTGACTTATCTATTTGTTTTCCTTTTTATGCAATTGTCTTTTCAATTATTTAAAATGTTGTATTTATTTTTCCTACGTGAAAATACTTGCCTACATGTTAATGGTGTACGGGCAGGGGATTTTTGAAGATAATGGTGTTGAATAAGAATGTCGACTTAGTCTACTTGAAGGACTCCTACATAACTTTCGAATATCTATACGAGAGGTATGTCCATAGTAAGTCTTTTCGCACTTACCATAATGAGATCTCCCTCACCTCACTAGGTCACATCCACCACAGAGCAATCGTGTTCATCGTGTGCTTCCTAGGGCTAATAGTGTTCCCAAAGAAAAAGGGAAGAATCCACACTAGGTTTGCCATGGTCGCTTGAACTATGATGGAAGGGATTAATGGACAGACATATACCATAGTCCCCATGATCATAGCTGATATCTACAGGGCCCTGGAATGCTGTGAGAGAGGGGTCAAGCATTTCGAAGGCTGCAACTTATTACTGTAGTTATTGTTGTTGGAGAATCTCCAAAAGGGTCGTTATCGCCAAGATTTTCCGCGAAGGGCTTGGAACGACCACATTGCTTTCCATCACCCTGAGCAGATGACCTATATTCCGGATAGATTTGCTCAGTCGGAAAGTGCCAGTGAATGGGTAGAATTCTTCGACAGTCTNCAAATATGGAAGACTTAAGAGGAATCCAAAAGGACAACATTGAGAATGCAGAGATTCCAACGGTCGTAGTACTCCGGCTCCGAATGACCTGGTTTTGAGACTGGATCAAAAGATACTAGAACTGCAAGGAGAACTCGAGTAGGTCCGCAATTTGGCAAACATGTCAATCACCCTCAATATCCCGGATGTCCACCAACACAACGCAAAGAACCTACACCTTCTCAAAACACACAAAACCAATAGCCAAAAAACTCCACCAATGACCATCAGTATACCCAAATCCATGGCACCTATCAGAGTAACCCCGTATACGTGGAAACTATACCACATTCTACCCAACCAATCTCCTGTGCACCGGAACCCTCCGAAAAGGACCTAATCATTAAGAACATGGCCGAAGAACTCAAGGAGTTAACAAACCAAGTTCAAAGTGTCGAAGACAATAGAGGAGTAGAAGGTTTGAACTACAAAGATTTGTGCATACAGCCCGATGTGGAATTTCCAGAGGGGTACAAGCCTCCTATGTTCGTAATGTTCGACGGTACAGGTGATCCCAGGGTTCACCTAAGGACTTATTGTGATAAGCTTGTCGGGGTTGGAAATAATGAAAAGATTTGAATGAAACTCTTTATGAGGAGCCTTACTGGGGACACATTATCTTGGTATATCAGCCAGAATCCCAAGATGTGGTCAAACTTGGTAAGCATGGCATCGGATTTTATGGACTAGTTCAGGTTCAACACAGAAAATGCACCGAATGTCTTCTACATCCAAAATTTGAAGAAGAAGCCAACTGAGACCTTCCGCAAGTATGATACTCGTTGGAGGTCAGAAGCAGCCAAAGTCAGGCCCTCCTTGGATGAGGAACATATGAATAAATTCTTCGTCACAGCACAGGATTCGCAGTATTATGAGAGATTGATGTTTATCGAAAATCATAAATTCTCGGAGCTCATCAAGCTCGGGGAAAAGTTCGAGGAAGGGATCAAGAGCGGGATGGTACCAAATTTAGAGGCACTGCAAGCCACAAATAAGGCACTCCATTCAGGTGGCATATCGAAGAAGAGAGATGTCAGGGTAGTAATGGTGGCTCAGGGTCCAAAAACTCCACTCACGTACCAAACACCCCTGCCCAAAAACCAGACACCTCCACCCACCTATCAAACACCTCTACCCACATATCAAGCATCGCCACATACATATCAACCTTCATCTCCCAGATATTCCCAACTAGCCGATGTCTATCATACCTACTATTCCCAACAATACCACTACCAATCACCACCAAATCGCCAATATTATCCAAGACCAAGACCCAATTTCGATCGCAAGCCACCCAGACAATACACCGCCATTGCTGAGACCATCGATCGATTGTATGAAAGGTTAAAGGTCGCAGGTTACGTCACTCCTATCCCCGTTGTGGCATTGGAAAATCCATCCCAATGGGTCAATCCGAACAAGACTTGTTCATACCACTCCGGTATGAAAGGGCAAACCATTGCTGAGTGCCGAACGTTGAAGGATAAGATCCAGACACTCATTGTCAACAAGGTCATAAAAGCGAAGGAAGTTGCGCCTAATGTTCGTAACAATCCCCTCCCTAATAACAGAGGTAACGGTGTACATGTTATAGAAACAAATGAGGAATGGGACCCTGAGGGGTCAATTGGGCTCATTCGAGAAGGCGATGACTCTAAGGTTGCAGTCACACTTACTCCCATCGTGGTTCAGATTCAGGCATCTGTTGATATTGAGGTAACCGCATCAGTTCCATTCGAGGTGGAAGTAACTCCGCCCGTAGCCACCTCTGTTCCACTTGAAGTAAAAGTGGTCGCACCTTTTACTGTGATGGTGTCAACCACACCCCCATTCAACTCAAAGTCAATTCCCTGGGATTATGTCGCTGAGGCTCGGCGAAAAGGGAAGGCTAAGATAGAGGAATCTGACGCCGCACAAGGGATAACTAGAATCGGAAGAGTCTACATACCTGAACACCTGGGAGGTTCAAGTAAGGATGCCACTATTAGGCATCCTGTCATCAAGATCGGACTGGATGACTTGTGGAGGAAAGTACAAGAGAAAGAGTATTCTGTAGTTGATCATATGAACAAAGTCCCTGCTCAGATATCTATCCTGTCACTTCTACAAAATTCAGAGGCACACAAGAACGCCTTGATGAAAGTACTGAGCAAGGCTTATGTACCCAATAACATCACTGGTGGAGAAATGGCCAACCTGGTTGGTCAAGTATTGGAGAGCCATAGGATTATCTTCCATGAAGATGAGCTATCGCCCGAAGGTCTGAATTATAATCGAGCACTGTATATCACAGTACAATTTGAAGACAAGTTCATTGCTAGGGTCCTGGTTGATGGAGGTTCTAATCTGAATATTTGTCCATTGGACACTCTGAAAAGGTTGGACAAGGGTTTCCATGAGATACGGGTGGGAAGCATGAATGTAAAGGCTTTTGATGGGTCCTAGAGAGCCACAATCGGGGAAATCAACCTTTGTTTGCAGATGGGGCCAACTTGGTTCGATGTAGAATTCCAAGTGCTTGACATACCATCTTCATATAATCTTCTGTTTGGTTGACCATGGATCCATGTTGTTGGAGCCATACCCTCCACACTACTTCAGGTCGTGAAATTCGAATGGAACCGGCAAGAGGTAATCATTCATGAGGATGGGAGTAACCCCATCTACACTAGTCAAACCATCCCGGCCATTGGACATAGAAGGAGGCTAGGAGGGGAAACCTATCATCATATTGAACGGGTCAATGTCTTCGTGAAGAATAAGTGGTGGAGTAGCAAAATAGAAAGCATATTAGCATGGTCTGGATATGAACCCGGCAAAGGGTTGGGAAAGAACCTCCAAGGTATCACCAAGCTAATACAGCTGAAAAATCATGGTACCACTTTTTGGCTCGGATACCAATACATATGGCAGGAATATAGAAATTGGTCGCCTCCATGGCGTGGACCATACTACCCTCTCGAGCAACCGGTACCACGTTTAGAACATGTTTTCCACGAGGCTGACACAATATGGGGAACTACTGAAGAGGAAGCACTAGCTGGGCAGAAAGATCTATTATTGGAAGATGAGGATATGGACTGGAATGCCATAATTTAGGAGGAGGAGGAAGAAGGCCTCTCCATTCAGAAATATTGGTCAAACCTTTCAAATTTCGAGCATCAAACTGGGAACTATTCTGCCAAATTCATTCCAATTAACTTGAAACCAAAACCAACCATTTACATAAGTCTTAATACACCACACGGGGCAAGTCACGCCCGAGAGCTGACGATCAAAGTGCAAAAGCTCAAAAAGACCGGTCAGGTCGTTACAGTCACCCTATGACACTTAAGTATAGAATATTAACAATTCCGAACACAGAAATATCAACAGGGGAATCTACCGGGGTCCCATCCCGTAGCCCCGAATTCATTATACAGTACAAGGGGATCTTCCTAAATACGTCTGTAGTCCAAAAATTAATATGCAGCGTGACCAACAGAATCAACAATTTGTAACGACCCGGCCGGTTGTTTTAAGAATTAATGCCCCGATCCCCCTATTAATTGCTTTCCCCGTGTTTATTTCTGCTATTTTATTTTGCCGGGATGTTTGGTTTTGAGTTTCGGGAGTTTCGGGACACTTAGTCCCTAAATGAGAGCTTAAGTGTTGGAAAGTTGACCGTAGTCGGAACTGTGTGAAGACAACCTTGGAATGGAAATCTGATAGTTCCTTAGCTCCGTTAGATGATTTCAGGCTTAAGGGCATGACCAGATTGTGTTTTGGAGGTCCATAGCTAATTTAGGCTTGGAATGCCGAAAGGTCGAATTTTGAAGTTTCTGGTCTGATAGTGAGATTTTGATCCAAGGGTCGGAATGGAATTCTGGAAGTTGGAGTAGCTCCGTTAGGATGAATGTGACGTATGTGCAAAGTTTCAGGTCATTTGGATGTGATTTCATACACTTTTTGATCGAAATCTTATTTTGTTAATTTTGGAGTTCTTAGGCTTGAATTCGTTCTTGATTCGTCGTTTTGGTGTTGTTTTAGGTGTTTTAAGTATTGGTATAAGTTGGGACAGCGGTATTTGACTTTTTGGCACCTTTGATTGATGCCCTGGGGTCCTCGGGATGAATTTGGATGGTTGACGGAAGAATTTCGGAGTTAGAGTTGCAGCTTCAGCTGTTGGTTGCTATCATAACCGCACCTATGATTTGGGTCCTACAGGTGTGGCACCGCTAGAAGCGGATCAGTGCCTGCAGAAGCAGAATTGGGGAGTTCTTTAGGAACCGCAGATGCGGTGGTAATTCCGCAGGAACGGTGCATCTGCGAATTGGGAGTCGCAGATGCGGAAGTTGGCCCTTAAGTGAGTAGTTGCAGATGCGACCTTTGTGTCGCAGAAGCAGGACCGCAGATGTGGTACCAGGGCTGCACATGCGGAAATCGATGGGCAAAACATATAAATTCTTGCCTTCGCGAAATTTAGCCATTTTTCATCTTTTTCAAAATGGAAAGAAGCTTGGGAAGCACTTCTCAAGAGGTATTTTCAGAGGAGTTCATTGGGGTAAGGTCTTTGGTCCCTAACTCGTTATTGGAATGATTTTTATCAATTTAAGCATGAAGAATTAAGGAAAATCGGTGGTAATTTGGGGGGTTAGGGCTTGACTAATTGGAGCCTTTGAGTGATGAATTGGGCGACCATTTGAGGTCCAATTTTAGTACTTTTGGTATGACTAAACTGGTGAGAGTGTGAGGATTCTGGAAATATTAATTTGACCTAATTCCGAGACGTGGGACCGAGGGGCGTTTTGGTCATTTTACCTATTTTCGCGTATTAGCTTAGAATTTAATTGTAGAATCAGTTACTTGAAGTGTTATTTATATTATGCCAATGGATTTAATAGATTTGGGACATTTGGAGTCGAGTACTCGTGGTAAGAACATGGTCTCAAGTTGATTTTGAGCTAGTTCGAGGTAAGTGGCTTGCCTAACCTTGTGTAGGGGACCTTCCCCTAGGATTTGGTATTATTGTTAATTGAAAATGCCTTGTAGGTGAGGTGACGAGTGCGTACTTGTGCTAATTGTTGGAAATCCGGTTTTCATTAAGTAATTACTAGTATGTTTCCTTTCCTGATTTTATTACTTGCACTATTAAACCTGCCGTTAGCTTAGGAAAGCATGTCTAAGTGATTTAATTACCTTATTTGCTCAATCTGCTTTACCTGAATTCCATGCAGCATGCTAGGCTACACTTACTTCTTTACCTTAATATGGAATTTGACATTTCCGAGTATTTTCTTGTTGCTGCTGTGTATTTACATTGGGACTACGGATGTGGGATTCTGGTAGCTCCCCCTTGTTTGTTTATATTTGGGACTACAGATGTGGGATTCCAGTAGATTCCCCTGCATAGTTATATGGAACTACGGGAATGCACCCGGTAGATTCCTCCAGTGCTGAGTATTTAGTTTTGGGACTACGGAACGGGATTTCGGTAGATCCCCGCGCACTATGAGTTGGACTACGGGACGGGATCCCGGGAGATCCATCGGATATGTATATTTGGGACTACAGGACGGTATCCTGGGAGATCCCCGATTATTATTTGGTGCTGAACCTTATTTCTCTTATGTGTTTACCTTGTCTTGTACTAGTTGTTGTTGCCCTTTTATATCTTGTGTTACTTTTCTTGCTGCACTTATTTATACTGTTGAACTTTATATTTTATTTAACCTTAGTAGGGCCCTAACCTTCCTCGTCACTACCCGACCGAGGTTAGGCTTGGCACTTACTGAGTACTGTTGTGGTGTACTCATGCCCTTTCTGCGCATGTTTTTCATGTGTAGATCCAGGTACGTCGACTCACTCTTACCATCATTGAGGCGAGGCGACTCCTCTAGAGACTTCGAGATACATCTGCCGCATTAGTAGACCGATGAGTCCCTTTCTATTCTAGCTTTTAAACATTTTCCCTTCTGTATTTCTTTTCCTTGTTAGATTTTCTAGAGATAGACACTGTTCAAAAATTCAAAGGCTTGTGGTCCGTGAGTTTTCGGGTTTTGGGATAGTGTATTAGAATTCTTAGAAGTTGTGTTGTATATGCCGGGCGACATTTTAAATGTTGTTTCATTTGGTTATTTTGGCTTTTGATTATTTCTTCCATAAGTTTCTTTTATTTCCGCATTTGTTAGGCTTACGTAGTCGTAGAGACTAGGTGCTGTCACGACAGTTCACGGAGGTCAAACTAGAGTCGTGACAAAGTTTGTATCAGAGCTCTAGGTTCATAGGAGTCATGGATCACAAGCCGGTTTATTAGAGTCTCGATGATCGGTACGGAGACGTATGTACTTATCTACGAGAGGCTATGTAACTGTTAGGAAAATTTCCACTTCATTTGATTTCCTTGTCATGCGATATTTTGACATCACAATTCTAATCTTCTGTCTTCTATTCTCTCACAGATGGTGAGGACACGTGCTACCCGAGATGATCAGGCACCCGTGCCCCCTACTATAGCCGTCAGAGGTCAGGGCCGGGGTAGAGGTCGAGGATGCACACGTGGTGCAGCCAGAGCACCTGTGTGAGGTGCCGTCGAGGTACCACCAGCAGTTCCAAATGGGTCCAGGCACCTGACACGCCTACTGCCACTACTACCCCCGCACTTCAGGAGACTCTGGCTCAGTTCATGAGCATGTACACCACTTTGGCTTAGGCAGGGTTACTTCCCCTTGCTGCAGCCACATCTTAGGCTGGGGGAGGAGCGTAGACTCCCGTCACCCACACTCCTAAGCAGTGAGTGTATGTTGAGCAGGTCCCTAAGATTATTCCTATGCCGCCTGCAGTGCCAGTTCAGCCCGAGGACAGGGCAGCGGCTACCGAGGATGAGCAGCTGAGGCTTGAAAGGTTCAAGAAGTACAACCCCCTGTATTCAGTGGTCTAGCATCGGATGATGCTCTGGGATTTCTAGATGAGTGTTACCACATTCTCCGTACCATGGGTATATCAAGATCGAGTGGGGTTTCCTTCACTACCTTCCAGTTGAGGCTGCTTCATTGACTTGGGCTCAGTTTTCAGATATGTTCCTTAAAGAGTATGTTCTTTAGAGCCCCAGGGACGCATGGCGCACAGAGTTTGAGCATTTGCGCCAGGTTGGCTAGTCATGCACCAGCCTTGGTTTCTACTATTTGCGAGAGGGTTCGCTGGTTTATTGAGGGCCTTATTCCCAGCATCAGGTCTAACATGGCTCGTGAGTTGGAGATGGATAGTTCTTATCAGCAGGTGCTGAGCATTGCTAAGAGGATATAGGTTATGCATGCTAGGGAGAGAGAAGAGAGAGAGGCCAAGAGGTCTCGAGAGTGGGGCCATAATTCTGGTGCCCGTGCCCCTGCTACAGGTCGTCTTGGTAGGGGTTATACTAGTCGCCCTGTTCATTCAGCTCTTCTAGCAACCAGTGGTATTCCAGCTCCTCCTAGGCCTCAGGAGACTTATTATGCACCGTCGGTTTCTAGTAGGCCTCCTGCGCAGGGTGCTTTCAGAGGTCAGTCCAGCAGACCTGGCCCGAGCCAGTCATAACCACCATCTCCTTCTAGAGCTTGTTTTGAGTGTGGTGACACACGCCATATGGTGAGGGATTGCCCCAGACTTGAGAGGGGTGCATCTCCACAGACTTCTCAGCCATAACGTGCCCCACAGAGTTCTCAGGCTATGGTTACAGCTCCAGTTGCTACCCCATCTGCTCAGCCAGCTAGAGGTGGAGGTCGAGGAGGTAGAGGTCTCCCTATAGGGGGAGTCCAGGCTGAATACTATGCCCTTCCTGCTCGTACCGAGGGTGTTGCCTCCGATTATGTCGTCACATGTATTATACTTGTTTGCCCCAGAGATGCATCGGTTATATTCGATCCAGGATCCACTAATTCTTATGTTTCCTGCTGATCTTTCGGGCATGCCGCCTGATTGAGATATTGATTTTAGCATTGATCTGTTGCCGGGAACTCAACCCATTTCTAATCCTCCGTATCGTATAGCTCCTCTTGAGTTGAAAGAGTTGAAGGATCAGTTATAGGAATTGCTTGATAAAGGTTTTGTTCGTCCTAGTGTATCACCTTGGGGTGCTCCTGTCTTGTTTGTGAAGAAAAAGGATGGTTCTATGAGTATGTGTATTGATAGAAGAACCGATATCCTTTTCCTCGTATTCATGATACATTTAATTTGACCAGCTTCAAGGCGCACGGGTGTTTTCTAAGATTGACTTGTGCTCAGGTTTCCATCAGTTGAAGATTCGGGAGCCAGATATCCCGAAGACTGCCTTCAGGACTCGGTATCGTCATTACGAGTTCCTTGTTATGTCATTTGGGCTGACCAATGCCCCAACAGCCTTTACGCATTTGATGCACAGTGTGTTTCGGCCATATCTTGACTCGTTCGTCATTGTCTTTATTGATGATATTCTTGTATACTCCCGGAGTCGGGAAGATCATGAGTAGCACCTGAGGACGGTGCTTCGGACTTTGAGGGAAAAGAAGCGACATGCAAAGTTCTCGAACTGTGAGTTTTGGTTGGATTCTGTGGCTTTCTTAGGTCACGTGATGTTGAGTGAGGGTATACGGGTAGATCCGAAGAAAGTAGTGGCAGTGTAGAGTTGGACCAGACCATCCTCAGCTACAGAGATTCGTAGTTTCCTTGGCTTGGCGGGTTACTACCGTCGATTTGTTGTGGGGTTTTCATCTATCGTAGCACCTATGTCCAGGCTGACCCAGAAGGGTACTCCATTCTAGTGGACAGAAGAGTGTGAGGCGAGCTTTTAGAAGGTCAAGACAACTTTGACTACAGCCTCAATTTTGATATTGCCTACAGGTTCGGGTTCTTATTCTATCTACTTTGATGCCTCAAGGATTGGCCTCAGAGCAGTTTTGATGCAGGACGGTAGGGTGATTGCCTACGTGTCCAGATAGCTGAAGGTACATGAGAAGAATTATCTTGTCCACAACCTTGAGTTAGCTGCTATTGTTCACGCCTTGAAGATCTAGCGTCATTATTTGTACGGTGTGCCTTGTAAGATTTATATGGATCATCGGAGCTTGCAGCATCTGTTCAAGCAAAAAGATCTAAATTTGCGCCAGAGGAGATGGCTAGAGTTGCTGAAGGACTATGATATCACTATTTTGTATCACCCGGGCAAGGCCAATGTGGAGGCCGATGCTTTGAGTCGTCGGGCAAAGAGTTTGGGGAGTTTGGCTTATTTACCAGCATCGGAGAGGCCTATGGAGATGGATGTTCAGGCCTTAGCCAGCCAGTTTGTGAGATTGGATCTTTCGGAGCCCAGTCGGCTTCTAGCTTGCATGGTTTCTTGGTCTTCCTTATTTGATCGTATCAGGGAGCGTCAGTATGATGACCCTCATTTGCTTTTCCTCAAGGACAAGGTTCAGTATGGTGATGCCAGAGATGTGACTATTGGTGATGACGGGGTATTGAGGATGCAGGGTCGGATTTGTGTACCCAATGTTGACGGTCTTCGGGGGTTGATTCTAGAGGAAGCCCATAGTTCGTGGTATTCTATTCACCTAGGTGCCACGAAGATATATCAGGCCAAAATTTGATACGCTCAAATTACACTTTAAGAAATAGTGTAAGGCGATCAATGTCAAATATAATAACCCAACAAGGGGGTCGAATCCCACAGGGAATAGGTGTGAAAAGGTTACTCGAATAGTGTGTTGCTCGACTAAAGTCGTAATTCTATCCAGTTAACGGTAACAAGAGTGTGAATTAATAGTAACAAGAGTATGAGTTGAGTTTGTTTTGAAGTAACAACTAGTTGGAATATTGCGAGTGTAAATAATTGGATTAAAGAAAGTAAGGTTGTGTCCCATTTAATGAAGTGTAATGCTATCGGTGTTAATATGATATATTTCTAATGGAAGGTCCTTTTGATATGCAAATGATGTCTAAATGACTACCCAATATTTCTCAATAGTTGGGTAGTATTTCCTCTTTATGATTTTTCCAATTGTAAAAGAGTTGCAATTAAGAACAATCAATTTATGCAAAATAAAACCCACTTATTCCTAAGCGATTTTAATAAACAAGGTTTAAAAACTTGAGTCTTTGATATTTACTTCTACCAAATTCTAACCCACTTTCCCAAGCAAAGCAAGAATTTAATGGCACTTGTTAATGTTTGCAACCACCAACAATAAATGAAGAATGAGAAGTAAATAAATATCAACCAACCATTATATCTATATTCAATGTTAAACACTCATTAACATATCACCTATTTAGGGTCCATAACCTTAGTATTTAAAGTTAGGTACTCACACTAAAATACAAAAACAAGAGAATAATAAATTCCATAAAGCTTACAAAGTAAAGATTCTTGACCCAAAAGCTTCCAAAAGTGAAGAATATTTAAGTCTTGGGTTGTAGCTCAAAAACTAGACAAGATGAGCCCAAAAAATCACCATAAATCTATTTATAGAGGGCTGAAAATCGGGATAGAAAACGGACAAAAATGCCCTTTCGTGTCAGATATGCGACCGCATTTCTATCACAAAGAAGACATGCGGTCCGCATTTCTAACAAGTCCATCGCAGATTGTAACCCTAGTTTCCAGGCCTTCACCGCATTTTTGGTTTGTGGTCCGCATTGTGGAAGTGCGACTGCATTTTGTATCGCATTTTCCTTCTTCAGCAGCCTCCATGGTTGGTTTGCGGTCCAATTTGCGGCTCGCAAACACGTTATGCGATCGCAAAAATGACCGCATTCTTGACATTAAATTTTGCCCAGAACTCTGTTTTGCTTTGCGATCTCAGTGTCGATTCTGCAGCTCGCATATGTGGTTTGCGATCGCATAATGAGTCGCATAACCACATTTTTGCTACATTTTGCTCTTTTCTTGTCTTTTTGCTTCCATTTCCATGCTCTTGGGTCCTTAGTCCTTATGTACTGCAGAAACACCAAAATTACATAAATAAAGGAGATAATTTCATTAAAAACAAGCTAAAATATAAGCAATTAGTATTGAGATGTGCCAAAATTCTCCGGCACATCAACACCCCCAACTTAAACTCTTGCTTGTCCTCAAGCAACTAACACGACACTATCTTATTCTAGACTCTATTTACAGAACATGAACCAAAAATGACCATGAATGGTGTTTGTTGCTAGTACTTCAAGCATGTGACTTCTATTGTTTTACCCTTCCTGAACCAATTAATATATACAAGGAAAACTAATCAACTTGTGAACTTTGAGCCTCAGACAATGTGACAAAGTGCTACCCTTAGCTGAATGCAATTGCATTTGACTCAAAAACTCAACTTTTATTCAACCTTACAATTCATGTGCCCTCACTAGAAAGAAAGTCCCAAAATCACATATGTACAATGTCAACAACACAAAAAGGGACGAATTCACAAAGACACTCACTCTCAGAAAAGAGTTTCAAGTGTTTCAACATACCATACCATAGGCTTGCCCTTATTTTAATTCATCGCTTTATTCTAAGAACGCTCGGTTGGAGATCCCATAAGGACTTTTTTGGCTTGTGATGTAGGTTTAGGGGAGCGTCGGATAAACATTTGGATACAAGTGACTTCATCCTCCCTGAACACTACTCACATTTGTCATTATTTTTACACTTTGTTTCTCTTCGAACCACATAGCCTCATTGGCATCTAGTTCCCAAGATAGAAACACCTTACATACCTCTCTAATATCCTTCAAGGCTCCATAATTTATATACATGCAACTATTTCTCTTCTTTTTCTCTTTTTGTTATACACCAAAATTGTTTTATATATTTTTTTCTTTTCTTTTGGATCTTGAATGATTTCACATTTTGAGGTTGACTTTCCCACGCTCGTTACACAATCTTGCCAATTTTCGACTTCACACCACACCCCCAACTTAGGCTTCAAGCCTCATTCTCGATGCTCAAGGAGGGACGGATTCAAAAAAGGGAATTACTTCACAAAAAGGGGAAAGGTTTGTAATGAGGTAGCCAAAGAAAAAGCTAAGGCTCAAATGGGGTGACTAGGGATACTATCTGTACAATTGGCGGCTTGAAAGGCTAACTGGTTTTCCGAAAATCACAAAGACTGCCTAAGGTCATTTCTCTAACCAAGTATAATTATTAAAAGCATCGAAAAACCAACCGGGCAAGTTCTAGATGGTAGAAGCAAACACAAGAATTGTTTACACAAAGAACTCACACACACATGGCACACGAATTGTTTGTCTCACTTAGTTTGAAGCCCTCGAGTCAACACTTGACAACTCAAAGCTTTCATCATATATAGACGTATGACTCTAGGTAGACAGAGAGTCACAGAGCGAGCCCCAAATTCACATAGTTGATTATATATACATATATACATATATATATATAAGGGTATATGNCTCACATAGTTTGAGGCACTCGAGTCAACACTTCGCAACTCAAAGCTTTCATCATATATACAAGTATAACTCTAGGTAGACATAGAGTCACAGAGCGAGCCTCAAGTTCACACAGTTGGTCTCTCTTTTTTGTTTTTTTTTTTTTGTTTTTTTATATCTATGGAAGGGTATATGCTATATACAGACACACATGCTTGAGACTAAACAATTACACCACGCCGGTTAATATGTTTCATTTTAATGTCCCGGTTCTACTATTACACGCTTGGAAAAGAACCTGGAGAAGAAAAACCAAGGGGAATTCATTACTAATTACCATCTACTTGTTTTTGTTACTTTTCTTTTATACATACACATGGGTATCATATTTAAACACTAATATAAGCATAATCACGAACTCCACAACACAACTTATGTATGGAAATCATGATAACATATACAGGGCACAAAATATCATGAGTACATAAGTTTTCTTCTAACACAAAGGAATACATATGTACAACAGTTGCTAATGTCACAAAAGTACCCACAAGGCTACCACCCCTGACTGAATATCATGGATTGCCCCCAATGCATAAAAACAAAAACATAGAGTGTAAGGGGATCCCTGAGGCGCACTAAGTGCTATGGGAGTCATTAGCCTGCTCTGTGATGGTGGGGTCACTCTCTGATGTCGGAACTGGGACCGATGAGAGCTCCGCCTGAGGAGGGACCTCGACTGCAAAAGGAATCTCTGGCTGGTCCAGAATTGGAGCTGGGACCTGTGAGCTGCTAGCCTCGCCCAATGATGGCTGAGTGGCCGATTGATCTGCAGGGGCGGCCAAGTATGCTAGCGACTGTTCAATTGCTATTTGGAGTTCTGCTCGCTCCACTTCCTCAACTGTCAGAGTGATAATCTGCTTGCCCTTATCCTGAGGGCCATCAATGTATGAGAATCCTGAACTCTCCTCTTCATCACCCTCATCTGCCTCCTCATCCTTAGACTTAGTAGATCGTCCGGAAACCTCCTCATCAGGAATGTCAATGCGTACAGGAGGAGCTGGAGGCTGGGGAGTCCCGGCTGTAGGAGGGGCAATGTCAGTCATGAGTGTAGAGAAGTCAAGGCCCAAGTCCTAAGCTGCTGTGCCTGTAACCTGATCACCATTTGTGGGAAGGAGGGATGATAGATCGAACTCCAAGTTCTGCATCTTGTGGAGCTCAGTCTTCATAGAAGCAACCTCCTCCGGGAGCCCAGGAAACCCACTCACCTCACCGTGCTCTATCTTCTCTACTCTTAACTCAAGTTGTTGCAAACGATCCCCATACACTAGTTGTTGTTTTTGGAGAGCTGTCACTGAGGATTGCATAGGAGTCAGGGCTTGTTTGATGAGATTGGGCAGGGTCTTCAAAAGCTGGTCTACCTTGGGATTGGCATGCTGAGCCAGGAGACAAAGATTCGAGATGCTGGAATGGCAACAGAAGGTTGAATAGTGGTAGACTGAGAGGCAGGCTCAGAAGTAGAAGTGGAGGCCACTGTAACTTGAGGAGTCAACGGAGTCTGGGGGTCGGAGTGCTCTAAATCAATCGGATCCTGAACCTGAACCTGTGGTGGGGCAACAACATCACTAATACGTGTGATATCAATGTCCCTCGTCTCCTTCCCAATTTTTTCATAGTGTGGAATGAGAGGAGCATTCACAGCTTTATAGAGAGTTGTGATCAGGCAAGGGAAAGGAAGTGAAGTAGCATGCTGCTTTGCCCGGATCCCTGTTTCTTGGAAAATCAGAGCTCCAAAATCTATCTTGATACCTGTCATGATACAGGAAATGAGAAGAGACTTCTCAATGGACATGTCAGTCTCATTTCGGGTTGGTACCAATCGACAAGTAACAAAGCTGAGCCAGTATCGACCCTCTCTTATGAGATCTTCCTTGTATATCTTGTACCGAGGGTTGATCCAAGCCGGTGTCCCCTTTGCTATCACCGAAGCAATCCACCCACGCTAATTCTCCCTATTTGCAAATTTAGCATCGTACTCAGTTGTGCCTGCTCTCTAGCCAGGGATATACAATTCATTTATGGCGTCACTATTGCAAAACACACTCTGTCCCCGAACAAGGACAGTGCCAACAAAGATTCTGTTGTGTTTGTGGTGCGCTATCCTAGAAGCTCCATATGATGCATAAAATTCCCGCACGAGGGTGTCATTGTACTCAGTGGGTGGCTCAGTGAAGCACTCCTATTTCCGTGCTTTTATGTTCTCCAGGATGTGGGGGTACTATTTTTGCAGCCCGTTCAAGCTCAATTGTTTTTCGGCCAGTATTTTTCGCTAGGTGAGCCCTTCTCTATACAGTTTCCTAGACCCCTCAGCCCCAAATCGGAGGTGGAAGTCTTTTTTGCGTTTCGTTCTTTCTTCAGCCTCTAAATTAACTGAGGGCCTGAGCTCCTCCTCCTCAGTCTGGAAGGGGCTTGGCACATTTCCGTCTGTAAACATTTTGCTTGTGATGCCTGATGACTGGAGGAAGCCCTTTTAGATGCAGAGGATGAATGCTTCTTGGGAGCCATATCTGCACAAAAATGAAATATGAGCGACACAAAAGTAACAGTGAGAAGAAACAGAAGAATTCACAGAAAATGTGAAAAATGCGACACGATGTGCGGTCGCATAACCACTATGCGGACCGCAAACATGTCGCAAAATTGTTTGGATTTTATGGGTCTCGGTCTGCGGTGGGTCATGAGATCACATAACCACTATGTGGACCGCACAACCATCGCATAGTTGATTTGCTCACAACATACACAACAAAAATGCGATCACAAACTCCACCGCAAAGTGGGAAATGCGATCGCAAAACAGGCGCAAATGGCAAGGTTTTTAACTGGGAGGTCTGTTTCACTTTGCAGTAACTTTGCGGTCCGCATATCGATTATGCGACCGCAAAAGTCACTGCATTTCATCATCGTCCTCAGGAGACCTAGGGTTTAATTTGCGACCAAAATGCGGACCGCATATTAACTTTGCGGGCCGCAAAAAGGGCTTCGTCCTCAAGATTCAACCATTGCTTCAACAATGGCGGTCCTAAGTCCTTCTACCCATTACCCCAGATATATTTCCTACCGAGAAGAGACTATGCCATGGGAAAATAGTACAAAAAGCAACACCTGATCACACATTTACATACGAGAATAAAGAAAATCAAAGAAAAGACAAGCATGAATCTTGAACTGGAAGATTTGGGGCGAGGTTTCATACCAGTGATGCTGAGTGGAAGTACTACAGAGATGAGGAATGGTTTTTTTGTAGTTTGAACGATTCGATCATTGTTTGCCCCTTCGTTGTTTGCTTTTCAGTTCTTCCCGTTCTTTTCTTTTTGTTTTCTTTTAATTTTTTTTTGCATTGTTTTGAATGAGTGAGAGACGAGAGAATGCGACCACTTACCTGTCCGATTTGCGATTTGGAGGGAACCGCATAACACACTATGCGACCGCATAAGTGTTATGCGGTGGATTCACTTGGCTTGCAAAAAGGTGACAAATGTGGTGCACAATGCGGTCGCAGAAGTGAAATGCGGTCCGCAGAGTGCACCACCCTGCCGCATTTTTACCAACAATTTTAGCCAAATTCCCTGCTTTGGTTTGCGACCAAAATGCGGTCCACATAGTGAAAATGCGATCGCATTTTTGTAGCAAACTGCACACTGTGGTTTTTCTTCCCTTTCTTGTGCATTCCAACCAAATGTTGTGATATTTCGAACCCCCTGTTCACTAGCACATACTTTAAATTGCTCAAGTAAGTCTATCTATCAAAAATTAAAAATTCAAGCGCATTTGCTTGTCCTTAGGGACAGAGTTCAGTATGATGATGCTAGAGACGTGACCATCGGTGATGATGGGGTGTTGAGGATGCAAGGCCGGATTTGTGTGCCCAATGTGGATGGGCTTAGAGAGTTGATTCTGGAGGAGGCCCATAGCTCGCGGTATTCCATTCATCCGGGTGTCGCGAAGATGTATCAGGATTTGAGAGAGCACTATTGGTGGAGGAGAATAAAGAAAGATATTGTGAGATTTGTGGCTCGATGTCTCAACTGCCAACAGGTAAAATATGAGCATCAGAGATCGGGTGGCTTGCTTCAGCAGATGGTTATTCCTGAGTGGAAATGGGAGAGAGTCACTATGGATTTTGTGAATGGTCTTCCTCGGACTTTGAAGAAGTTCGACGCTATTTGGGTGATTGTGGATCGGCTGACCAAGTCCGCACACTTCATTCGGGTGTGTACTACCTATTCTTTAGAGCGGCTGACGGGGATCTTTATCCGAGAGATCGTTCGGTTGCACGGCGTTCTAGTTTCCATCGTCTCCTATAGAGGCACTCAGTTTACTTCCCAGTTTTGGAGGACTTTTCAGCGAGAATTGGGTACTCAGGTGGAGTTGAGCACAACGTTTCATCCTTAGACAGACGGGCAGTCCGAGCGTACCATTTAGATATTGGAGGACATGTTGCGCGCCTGTGTTATTGATTTCGGAGGGTCTTGGGATGAGTTTTTGCCACTTGCAGAGTTTGCCTACAACAATAACTATCAGTCCAGCATTCAGATGACACCATATGAGGTTTTGTATAGGAGACGGTGCCGATCTCCAATTGGTTGCTTCGAGCCCGGTGAGGCTAGGCTATTGGGGACGAATTTGGTTTAGGATGCTTTAGAGAAGGTGAAGGTGATTCAGGAGAGGCTTCGCACAGCGCAATCACTACAGAAGAGCTATGCGGATTGGAAGGTTAAAGATATGTCCTATATGGTGGGTGAGAAGGTCTTGCTGAAGGTTTTGCCCATGAAGGGTGTTATGAGGTTTGGGAAGAAAGGGAAGTTGAGTCCGCGGTTCATTTGGCCTTTTGAGGTGCTTTGAAGGATTGGGGAGGTGGCTTATATGCTTGCTTTGCCACCCAGCTTGTCGAGTGTGCATCCGGTATCCCATGTTTCTATGCTCCAGAAGTATGTTGGGGACCCGTCTCATGTTTTGGATTTTAGCATGGTTCAGTTAGATGGCGATTTGACCTATGATGTGGAGCCAGTGGCTATTTTGGGTCGTCAGGTTCGAAAGTTGACATCAAAGGATATAGCTTCAGTGAAAGTGCAGTGGAGAGGCCGGCCCGTGGAGGAGGCTACCTGGGAAGCCGTGCGGGGGATGCGGAGCAGATATCCTCACCTATTTGAGGCTTCAGGTATGTTTCTTGACTCGTTCGAAGACGAACGTTTGTTAAATTTGGGGAGGATGTGACGACCCGGCCAGTCGTCTCATGAGTTACTGCTCTATTTCACCCATTTTGGCTTCTTTATGCTTCGTTATTCGTGTCTTATGTGATTGAGTTGGTTAGGTTGTGTTCGGAGTGGATTTGGTAGGGAAATGAGACACTTAGTATCTTTAAGGAAGGCTTAGTTTGAAAAAGTCAACCGGATGTTGACTTATGTGTTAGAGGGCTCGGATGTGAATTTCGATGGTTCGGTTAGCTTCGGGAGGCGATTTGTGACTTAGGAGTGTGATCGGAATTGGTTTTGGAGGCACGATGTAGAATTAAGCTTGTTTAGGCGAAGTTAGTATTTTGGCGATTTCCGGTTGGTAGGTGAGATTTTGATCCAAGGTACAGAATGGAATTCCGAGAGTTGTAGTAGCTTTGTTATGTGATTTGGGATGTGTGTGCAAAATTTCAGGTCATTCGGAGGTGGTTTGGTTGGGTTTTTTATCAAAAGCGAGTTTCAGAAGTTTTTAGAAATCTTAGGCTTGAATTCGATGTGAATTGATGGATTTAGTGTTGTTTGAGGTGTTTTGATGATTGGAATAAGTTTGAATAAGGTTTAAGGATGTGTTGGTTCTTTTGGTTGAGGTCCCGGGGGCCTCGGGTGAGTTTCGGATGGTCAATCAGACCATTTTCTAAGTTTGAAAGTTGCAGATTTTGCATTTCTGATGTTGCATGTTTTAAAGCCTTCGCGATCGCGTGAGGTCCCTCACGATCGCATAGAAGGAATTTGGGTTGGCCTGTGTTTGCTCTTCGCGTTCGCAGCTAAGGGCCCATGTTCGCATAGTTCTGGAAGCTGGTGCTTCGCGTTCGCGTACGGATTCACGCGTTCACATAGAAGGATTTGGAGGTCCAGTGGTTTTATTCTTCGTGTTCGCATCAGTTGAGTTGCGTTCGCATAAGTCTAAAAAAATAAGAATCGTGTTTGTAAAGGAATCGCGTTTGCGTAGTTCTTTTTTCGGGTCTTGGAATTTTTACTCTCCGCAATCGCGAGGATTGGGCCGCGATCGCGATGAAGGAATTACAGAACTGGGCAGTGAGGTTTTTAAACATTTCATCCGTGAGTCTTAGCCATTTTTCCACCATAGCTGAGTATCCTGAGAGCTCTTTGAGGGGAATTGAAGAGGGATTGAAGCAGAAAGATTGGAGGTAAGTTTTATGAACCAAAAACGTGATTCTAATGTGAAATTAACCTAGAAATTCATGAAAATTTAGCTAAAAATGGAAGAACTAGGGCTTGGGATTTTGAGATTTTAAATTGGGATTTGAAGGGCCATTTGAGGTCGGATTTAAGAACATTTGATATGTATGAACTCGTGGCGAACTAAGGAATCCGTTGATGTGAAAATTTCTGAGTTTCGAGAAGTGGGCCCGGGGCTCGTGTTTTGCTAATTTCGGGATTTTTGATATTTTTCGATTGTTTTCGCTTGGGCTTTGTTCCCTTAGCGTATTGTGATGTAATCGTTCTGCTTTTGGATAGATTCGACGTACGTGGAGGCCGATTTGAGGGGTAAAGGTGTCGCAAGCTAGAGTTGTAGCCGGTTCGAGGTGAGTAGTGATTGTAAATGATGTCCTGAGGGTTTGAAACACCGGATTGCACAACGTAGTGCTATATTGAGGTGAGACACGCGCTTAATGATGAGCGTGAGGTCGTTTACTATTGGGGATTGTGACTTGGTTTGTCCCAATTGATGATTTTACCGCGTATTTGACTGAGACTTATTTGTTATCATCATGATTTGGGTTATTGCCATATTTGGGCTTCGTGCCGACTATTTGAATCCTTCGTGGACTTTTATCACTGTTTCCTCACTATTTTGACATATTACTTGAACTCAGTCGTATTGAGTAATACTGTTTTACAAACTCAGCCACTTTTTCTCGAATTTGAGACTTAAATGATATTTCTAATGATGTTTTGGGCTGAGCACTATTGTTTTACAAATGCCCGAGGGGCTTGTGATGATTTCTGGACTGAGTGAGGCCGAGGGCCATATGTGAGGATATGCTGAGTGATATGAGGCCGAGGGCCTGAGATACTTTATATGCCACAAGGTGGCTTGAGTGATGTGAGGCCGAGTGCCAAGTGCTGAGTGATGATGCCACGAGGTGGATTGATATAGCGCTTGGGCCGTAAGGGGCCCCTCCGGACTCTGCACACCCATAGTGAGCGCAGGTACCCATTTTGTTCAGAGAGTGAGCCCGAGGAGCTGATACTGTACTGAGAGTGTGCCCGAGGAGCTGATACTATTTTGAGTGATTGATACTGTGCCCGAGGGGTAGATTTTTACTTGTTATTTACCTGTCAATTACCTGGTTTACTTGTTTTTTTATAAGTGATTTCAACTGGTTTACTGCCTTAAGTGATTTTACTGCTTTGATATAGAATTGCTTTGTGCCTTTACGTGTTTCATGCTTTCAGTCGTTATTTATAATTATTACTCACTGGGTCGGAGTACTGACATTACTCCCTGCACCGTGTGTGCAGATTCAGGCATCGCAGAGTCTGCTCCTGAGCGCTGATCTTCCCAGTCCAGGCAGTGATTTGGAGACTACGAGGTAGCTGTTAGCGTCCGCAGCCCCATGCCTCCCTTATCTTATCCTTTCATGCTTTCTAGAAACTATTGTATCGAACTTAGTATTTAGTGGATTTGTATTGGATTTCATACTTGCTCATGACTTGTGACACCCCAGTATGGGCTGTGTCAGGATGGTTTCCCCTATTGTTATCGGTATTTCCGCAAATTATGGTTATGTAATCATGTTTTAGAATTGTTAATGTTATATAATTATTTAAAAGAGGAGTTCTATTTTGGTCTGGCTGGCCTTGTCTTCACGAGAGGAGCCATCACGACCGGGTTCGGGGATTGGGTCGTGACACTGGTGCACCTCTTTTCCTTACTAATCTGTCAGTCACCTCGCTCTCACTAATTGCACCAATCTCTTGCTTCTTCCTAGCGTAGTCCTATAGTAGCACTCCATAGCGTCTACGATGTTGATCAATATCAGAAAGGTCATCTATAGAAACTGCTAGGTAGAGAATGCTGGCATACTCTGCAAAGGCAGCAACGTATACACCACAGTCATTGCAGAAAGAAAAAAAGTGTCAATATTAAGCATACAGTGAGCAAAAACAAAAATTTTTAGATAGATAGAAGGTAAAAGCTTTTTCATACAGTGATCCTTCTTTTTGTTGCGGTATCTCACCGACGAACTACTGAATGTCAATAGGGTCGGTAAAACCTCTTTTAATGTATGCCTTTATGTTCTTGAAATTGATGTCTGGACGCTTGCCATAAAAATCGATGCATGATAATAAAGGGGGATCTTAATAGCAAAATTGGTGACGAGAGATTCAACAATGGTGTGATTATATGAAGAGACCATAGAATCATACACATAAAGAACCCTATTGGCAATGTCAAATATAGCCAACAACCAGTAAAAGTTTTCTACAATGTTGATGGGCATGATTACAAAATCAACTTGATCCTATGCAACATTTGCGAGTAATCGGTACCCCAATATGTATTCTGTTACAACGTCATGAGGTTTCACAATAGTAAACTTCTTATTAGGAGGAGCAATAATGCACTTATGATAAATTTGTTCAATTCTAGTCTTGAACATACAATCAGTGGTTGTAAATCATATCTTGTTGTGGTGACCATACTTTCCTATTTTTCTCAAGTAGTACAATATAACATCAATGTGCTGCAACAAAAAATAGATTGCATTTGTTTGTAATAAGTCTTATAAAAATATCTACAAATAATTTGATCTGTTTTTAACCAATAGCACAATATATCAATAATATATCTACAAATTAATTACATATTCGGGATATAGCATGACAACACAATTATATATATAAACAAACTACATATTCTACAAATTAACTACATTGTCTTGTTTTGAGTTTACCGAGTCATTGAGGACTTGTCCAGGATATGCCAAATTATAGAACCACTCCTTCTTATCAACCTTTTCCACTCCAAGATCATACCATGGCTTAAGTTGGTTTACAGAATAAGGAGCCTTCCTCCGATTTAAACACATAGAAAATACAATAAATATGTTGAATGAAGTGGATATCAAAAAGATAAATGCTAGAAGCAATATAAAGAAATTTTATAAACTAGCCTCTTTGAAGTTGTATCGCGGCCAAGGTATAACCTATTTTTGAATTCTTCCAACAACTCGGGATCAACATTTTCCCCAATAACCCTAGTAAATGGATGCTTCATTTGAAAAATTGTTGGTCCAATAGAAGTACTAGCACCAGAACTGTAAAAAGGGAGAAATGGTGATCGGGCATGCTTTCTAGGATGCCTTGTTCTTCCTTGATGCACATGTGTTGTTTCATCTTTGTTAAGCTCGCCGAGGGAGAAGTTCTCTGGCAGCCCAAAATCATCAAGTGTAACTTCCCTTTTCTCACCTCTAGAGTCATCTGAATCACCTACAGTAATGAACTCGGCTGCTTCACCTACATTAACCTTCTCCTCATTCATCTGTTCTCCTTGAATACTTACTGTGTCTTCGTGTCTTGGTGATTGTGCATGCATTGCTTCCTTCACTGCTACATTATGTATATCTAACTTAATCTAACTGTAAGAAATTTGTATCAAACACAAACACTTCTGAATACAAATTCATACCTGTATTTTCTTCATCAATTGCCCCTTCAAAAGGAGAAAATAAATCAACACTTGCGGAAAAATTCTCATTAATTTCCATGTCATTCACATGCCTTGTATTTTTATTAGTGGCTTAAGAATTTTTGTCGATTTGTAGGTATATTATAAACATCTGCATAAATCTGTAGATTTGTGTAGATATACTATAGGTATACTATATATAATTGTATATATAATGTAGAAATAGTGTAGCTACAGTACAGATATATTGTTGATATATTGTAGATTTTTTGTATATATGTTATAGATATAATGTAGGTATTTTGTATATACCTGTTTTACTGCTGCTGGCATGCACTGGTTTTCCACTAGTGCACTGAAAATTTTGATTGTTCTTTTCTTTTGGTTGCTCAGCAATTTTTGTAGAACTACCATAAAACTGCAAGCTTTCAATTAGCTAGCATTCTGTTAAATGAATAAATTTCAAGTATTACCTTGGCATCAATGTTATCCTTTTGACTGTTTATCCCATCCAACACAGCATCAATTGAGTCATTTTGTAGTAGCCGAATTCTACCTAGTTCTTTAAAAATATTTTTCTTGAAAGATACAAGATCTAAACCAACCTACATATAAAAATATAGAGAGTTAAAAAAAATATTGGTTTAACTTAAATTAAACAAACCATGCAAAATTATGTATATATGTTACCTTGTCAATATCTTTTCTTAATTTTTTAATTTGTTTCAGAATAGTTTTCTTGTCCTCTATTCCAATTGGCTACTTGTGTCTGGAAGGAGAAGCAGAATCATTCGGATCCTCGATATTGGGTTCAACTTCTTCAAATATGTATTTAACTTTATCAGGCAAAGACATTCTAGAAAGCTCTTCAGGTGCTTCAGTTAAGTTGGTGAACTGAGTAAAAAAAATAAATGAGCTTGACTAAGTCATAATATGTATAAAAGTTGTAGAAAAATTATATTAAATTGTCTATTCATAAGTAAAGACAATTTACCTTGATCCATTCAGGTCTGACCATTTTATCTTCAATCGCAGATAACCATATTTTGTCCTTACTAGCTGACCAGTTAAGTATGCGAGGGATGAAATTAGCAACCCTTCTAGCTATATCACTGTTGACGGTAGATGAAATTAGCAACCCTTCTAGCTATATCACTGTTGACGGTAGAGCAACACGCATACAACCATATTTGCATAGCTAGTGGGAATCCTCGAATGAGATAAAAATAAATATAAGGATTGAGCTTGTGCATAACGGATAGAAGCAAATCTTTGTACGACTCAATACCCCATGCGTAGTTTGCATGCCGTCCCGATTCCACTAAATAAAACCTAAAGTGGTCTACAAACCTTGCATTGTTTTTGTCTGAAGGACAGAGGAAGGATTCTATGAGATATAGAATATACAACTTGACTGCATCCTCGTCGTTTACCCAACTTTTGCTGGTTACAATCTGCTTTATGTATGACTTCTTAACTTTTTGCTTTTTTGGAAAATAACTCATCTTTATTTTACTGTCATACTTCGGTGTGTAACCAAAGACTATCACTTCCGTAAAACATCTAAGACCACTTATCAAGGCAAACTCTCTCAAGCCAAAATTCAACCTCTGACCTTTATCTGTGCTGAAAAATAGTCAGCACCAAAAGCATCTAATTCATACTTCATTAGAAGATGAATAGCTTGGTTTTGCATACATATTCTGGGCATTGAGAGCAAATAACCTAAATATGTCTTCTTAAAAAGCTTTAAACCATTTGCAGAAAATAAATCTTTGATTTGGGCAAGAACACTGGGGTCGGATAATGTCTGAAACCTAAGGACCCATAATCAAAGTTATGAGGTGCACACCAAAAGTAAAAAATGCATTATTAATACAGTCCACAAACAAGAAAAACAAAAAATCTATATTTTTAATACAATATATCTACAATTACATTATAGAGGTAAAAAAAAAAACAGAATTACTACAAAATTATTACAAACATTTTACAATTTTAAAACAGAGTCAGAACAAGGAAAACAATTTTAAATCTACAACTAAATTTCTTTTTGAAAAAACAAGGTATTGAGTCTCAAATGACATGCCCATACACCCCACAGCAAAATGGGGTTGCAGAATAGAAAAAAAAGACATTTATTGGAAGTTATTAGGGAACCTTCCTTTGAGACGCCCCTATCTCTAAAGGGGCTTACGAACGAGCGGAGTGCTTATGGCTGTGGTAGCTGCGAGCCCGTGTGTTGATTGTCCTGTAAATATAAGGTTCGAATCCGACCCATCATGAATTTTTAGCTAAAATGGAAATTTCTACAAACTACAAAAATCACAAATTATATAGTCTCTTATGAATAAGAACAAAAAAATAAACTATTTTTGAAACAAATAAATTCTTACCTTCACCAATGATTGTTGCGGAACAGTTTTAGGAGATTTTGTAACTTTTTTCTTTTTTGAAGCTTTTAGATTAGGAGACACTCTAACTCTTTTTGCAACTTTAATGACATGTTCTTCTTCAATAAAATTATCATCAAAATCAATCTCTTTGCCTTTCCTTTTCGCAGACTTGATAGTCCTCGACGATTCAGCAGCATCAATTGTCGACGCCTCCTTTTTCTCGCGAAATCGGGTTTATGACATTTGGGAGGACAACTCGTTCCCTTTTTGGGATTCGGATTTTTGGAATTGAAGAGTCGCCACCTAATGATTAAAGTGCATCAGGACACTAAGTAAGAGTTTGAGTTTGAAGAACCAGAGTTCGGGTAAGGACTAGAAATTATCTCGAGTGGAAGGTATTAGGCACCCCTCAAGATCCACTAGTGTGGTTCCCGGCCATGCTACAGTTGTGACTTCACATAATCAAACAAGCAATTTAGGGATCAACTAAAGGGATTGCATAGAACGTCGCAAGTAAGTTGAAAACCTTTGAAGAAAGTACTGAGAGTAGAAATTTGCAAAGATTTAAGCAGTTCTAAAGAAAGCAGATAAAGACAAGTAAAGGGAAAAGGGTCCTAGGTTTGTGATTAATATGGATCACGTCAATGTAATATCCAGTAATCACTCCTCAGAAGAGGGGCTACATGAAATATTAGCGCATCGGTCATCATCCCCACATTCTACCCTTCCCACCCCGTAAAGGTTATTTAAAACGCATGGGCTGGTCACGAATACTTGTTGCGTGCTATTACCCGTCCTGTCCTATAGGTCCCGGAGGGCATTTAGGACCACTATTCCTATAAAGTAAGGACTAGGCTGGACCCTTAGGTTTAAAAGATAAAATGCTAAGCGACATACATAATAAATAGGACTGCACATAAAGGAGCATACAAGGACAAATAAGGCTCACAGATCCCTCCACAAGTGAACACGTAATCAGCACGTCTCAAACACATTTAAAGTCTCAAAGATAGGAGTTTTTAAAGAAAAGGAATAGGTAACAACATGTTGAGTAAGTAAAAGAACCGTTAAAGCAAGGTTTTGAAAAATAAAGTAGAGACTTAGTAGCTTAACTAGATATAGAACAAGTATCAAAATAGCACGATTCTGGGCAGAAAAGGTAACCCAGTAGTTTGAAAAACATAATAGAACAAGAATCAGAAAGTCAGTGAGAGTAAATAGATGCACGATATCAAAAGTTGTTTCCAGATAAAGAGGGATTTCTAGTTAAACTGAGTGAACTTCAAAGAATCAAAACAAGAATGGGAGCAGCAGAGTTCAAATTAAAAGAGGCTGGTTAGTCTTAAACTGGATAAACACACGATTAATCGATTCTTATTAGGCCTAAAGTTTGCCTAGGCGTCGTATGCATAGCCTAATTATCTTAAAAGGGTGAACATGCATATTTGATTCCAGTTTTAAAAGGACGCAGTTAACAAGACTTGTATTATTATATTAAGCATGCTAATGAGGCGTTTAACAATTGCAACTCAGACAAAATAAAACCCTAAGTGACAGGATGTCTAATGCACATAGAAGTTCCTAAAACATGGTCTCTAAATGCTAATGAGAATGCAGTTGTAGCCTTATAACAGTTATTTGCTAGTTATTAACTGATCATGATTACGAAATGAGTATAATAACAGGCTGAAAGTAAAGGGCTTAAAACAGGATCTGTAATGTATGAGATGCATGTCCTACACATGATATCTATTGCGCAAATAGGTAAATAAAGTCCTATAAGCATGTTTCTACCCATTACTTAAACTAAGCGTGCATAACCCCCCCATATTCACTATCCAAACCCCAATCATTCATTTAGAAATTATTACAAACCAATGATAGCTGAATTACAGTAATAAAGAATAAAATAAGAAGTTATTCTATAGGGAGCCTTCAATCAGGCCCAATCATCCAACCTCACTCCTTTCGAGTTTCCAGCCTTTGCCATGGTCTGGGTGCGGCAAAGCTCCCTAAGGCCCCATTTGGTCCCTGGCCAATACCAGCACCCAAACACTTACCAAAACATTGAACTAGTGCAGTGTGGAATTACCAGCCTTGTGCATCAAAGTTCAGTGAGTACTCAGAGGTACCCAAAGCAATGCTTACACGAAGGGGGTAGAACCTAATCTCTAAGAGTAGTGAGAGTGCTTGATATAGTTTTAAGGGAATTGAGTTGAGAAAAAAAGTTTGAAAATGATCCATCTAGAATTAGTTTTTGAAAGAAAACAATAGAAGAGTGTAACAGTTTTGGAATAAGGTGAGTAGGACAATCTCAGAACTAGAATATCACACATGGTTCAGGGAAGCAAACACAGATAGGGGAAAGGGGAAATAGGGACAAGTAGTTCACATGTAAGAGCACATTTGCACATACGCAGACATCTAAGAAGGCATTTCAGGACTTAAATAGTCACAACACATTTCATCACAAAGTGTTCATGCCAGGAGCTTAACAACATTAGATTGAGGGATGCCAAACAGGTTCACACATCATGTTCAGGGAAGGGGTTCAGGATTACTTAGTAGCTAGGAGGGTCCTGAATACATGCTGATAATGTACTGCGGCTAGGGAGTAAGGAAGAATTGTAGTAAATAAGTAGGGGAAGCAGAAGACATGCTGAATTAAGGGAAGGGTAATCACATCAATGAACTAGCAAAGAGGCATGCTAATTGCAATGTAAACAACAGAACCATAAGTAGAAGCATAAAAGAAATAAGAGAAAGTGCAATACGAATAAAAACATGTTGTTTTGGATGTTGTAAATCAAATAGAAGACATACGAGTCAAGAGTGAGAGAATAGAGCAGTAGTGTGCAGGGAAGTAGAGCAATGGACAGTAGCGTGCAGGGCAAAAAAGAAGCAATGTATAGAGCAATAAAATAGTAGAGTAACAAGTTACTCAGTCTTGGCTTTCAGCCGACTGGGTAGCCAGTAGTCAATAAGAGAAGCGAGAGAGAATGTGTAGGAAAGTAAGAGAGAACAATGAGTATGCCTTTTCTTTGATATGTTGTGTGCTAAAGTATTTATAGTTTTGAAAACAGGTAGAGAATAAGGTAGCAAGTACTGACTTAACATAATTATAGAAACAGTACCAATTGGAATCAATCACAGGACCAAACTCCTTTTAATTAGGGAGTCATGATTCGAATGGGTACAAGCTATATCAGATAAGGAAAGAATCACTTAGACTACTGACTCTACCATAATAGGAGTAGTAAAGTATGTAACATGTAATAAAGGCCAAATACATAATATTTCAAGTATGGAAAATATATACTGAATATTTGAAAGTATGTTTATGCGCATAAATATGGTAATATAAATTAATTCTGAAAATTAGTCAAAGAATCACGGATGAGACTAAAATCACAAGGAATTAGTTCTAATTAAGGAAGGCATCTCACAAATAAGGAAGTGATTCAAAATCAATGAAAAACTTCTACGGAGAACATATACAAAATCATGGATTCGAAGAGATGCACAGAATCAGCAGAATATTTTGTAAACAATGAATAACTAGACCTATTAAACACAAGAGGCACGAAAATCAGAGAACCCTAAGCAAGAAATCATAGAAACAGTAGAAGGTTGGAAACCCTAACAACAAAATTAAAGCATAGAACTTAAAGAATAACCCAGAAGAACACACAAACAAGAAAATAATACAAACACAAACATATTGTACTCAAAATCATAAAATAAAGTGATTTCGAAAAGGGGTTCAGAAACCCTAGTTTCAAAAAGGGAACAAAACGTTTAAAACTTGAGCAATCGTAAAGATCGAGTAGAGAGTAGTGTAAAACATAAAGGTGTCAGTTAAAATCGTTAAAAAAATACAGAGATTTAAGACGTTTGGGTAGAGATTAGGGTTTCATAAGAAACCAGAAGTAAGAGAAACCTGGCTGTGAAACTCGGTAATAATGGTGTTCACAGCACCATCAGACCAAAACCCATCAGAGAAAGGCCGGAGACAAACCAAGCAAAGCTTCAGTGACCATCTCGTATGGTGGAGGCTTCAGGAGTCTCAAGGATAGAGGTAATCGGTGAGATAAGGTTTCACGACGGCTAGTGGTCGAAAGAGGTGAGGCTGGAGGTGGCCGGAGAGATGGTGAAGGCCATCGGAGAAGAAGAACCAGAAGGTTCTAGAGAGAAGGAGGAGAGGAAGAGACGAAGTAGAGAGAGAGACCACTCTCGAAGACTGAGGGGTCAAGGGGGGGGGGGGGGTAGTCAGAATTTAATTAAGGAAAAAAAATATGGGCCGTGGATCTTATTTGATCATCGACTTAGATTGATTCGGAGCTGGGCCGGGTTATTTAGAGATTGGGCTGGGCGGATTTGGATTGGGTATTGGGTCAATTGGGTTAATTTAAAATCTAATGGGGTGGGTTAAAATTGGGGCTAATATTGCAATAATAATAGGCTAGGTATTAAATAGCCAATTTCTCCCTTTTTTTAATATAAAATAGTAAAATAATTTTAAAAACAAATTAAAAGCACTGAACTAATTAATAATGTATAAGTATTAATCTAAAAATACTGGAAATGATTTTATAATTGTAAAACGCTATTAATCGTAATATAGGCTATAATTGTAATTAAATGCAATTTAGCTTAAAACTACCAAACAAATTTGTAAAAATATGCAAAAATTACCTGAATTATATCTTGGTGTAAATATGAGAATAGAAATAAATTATTCACCAAAAATGATAGTATGGGAATAACTATTGGATTTTGTACTGCTAAAATAGACAATAAATTGATTTTAAAAATCTAAAAAATAGGGAAAAATACCAGAACTCTTGGTCATTCTTATATATGCATACACATGTTGTTTTGAGAGTATTTTGAGTACAAAAACATAGGGAAAAATTGGGTATCAACCGTTGCCCCTCGTTATTCGAGAAGGATGAAAGAGTTGGCGGGTAAAGATATGATGGCCAATTTTGACGGAATATGCCGATGGAGATTTTCGAAAGGAACGGACGCGACGTTTAGGTTGAGAAAGGTAGTTGAAGTCTGATAGGCTGCAGGAACCGGAGCGGGATCGCTCCTACTGAGACGGTCGTTGATAGTCGGTGTGCCTGCAAGTGAGCAATACAAACATATATTGTGCATAAATTTAAACGTGATGCAAGTTCCCGTTGGACCATGAATGTTGTCTTCGTACGGTTAGGATGACGTCCTTGGGTCGTGACGTCCTGGGCCATGAAGTGTATAATAAAGGATTCGCAGGCTATGAAATGATGTTCTCGGGCTATGAGAATGATGGCTCCGAACCATGCTTCCTTTGAATGATGATATGCAAAAGACAAAGTGGGGTCCTCAGGCTATGGCATGGCGTTCTCGGGCTATGAAAATTGTGCCTCCAAACAATGGTGCCTTTGGACAAGGTGGCGATCTTTCAGCCGATGAAATGCAGAAGGTGGCGATCTTTCAGGCAATGCAAGATGTAAATAAATGCGGCGATATTTCAGCCATGCGAGAAAATAAATGAAGTGGCAATATTTCAGCTATGCAAGAAATAAATGAAGTGGCGATCTTCCAGCCAGGCAAGATGTAAATGAAGTGGTGATCTTCCATCCAGGAAAGATGTAAATAAAAGCAGCGATTTTCCAGCCAGGCAAGATGTAAATAAAAGCGGCGATATTCCAGCCAGGCAAGATGTAAATAAATGCGGCGATATTTTAGCCATGAGAGAAAATAAATGAAGTGGCGATCTTTCAGCCAGGCAAGAAAATAAATGAAGTGGCGATCTTTCAGCCAGGCAAGATGGAGGTAGAGTTTAACCACGGAAGGCAAAATGGTAGCCTTATGCAATGCAGAGAAATGCAGATGGAGACAATGCTTAGTCTCGGAAGGCAGAAAAGTAGCCTTATGCAATGCAGAGAAATGCAGATGGAGACAATGCTTAGTCTCAGAAGGCAGAAAAGTAGCCTTATGCAATGCCGAAAAATGCAGATGGAGACAATGCATAGTCTCGGAAGGCCGAAATGTAGCCTTATGCAATGCAGAAAAATGCAGATGATGACAATGCTTAGTCTCGGAAGGCAGAAAAGAAGCCTTATGCAATGCAGAGAGATGCAGGTGGAGACAATGCTTAGTCTCAGAAGGCAGAAAAGTAGCCTTATGCAATGCAGAGAAATGCAGGTGGAGACAATGCTTAGTCTCGGAAGGCAGAAAAGTAGCCTTATGCAATGCAGAAAATAAGGCAGATAGTAATAAAATCTCTTAGCTGATAGATGACAGGTGATAGTTGATTGATGTATTGTGGCTGCTGGGGATGTCGCGTACGGATAGCAATTGTACATAAATGATGATTCTGAGAGTTGTATTCCTGAAACAGTATGAGTGTGTAAATCTATCTACTGATTTTATGACTTGGGAGCCTGCATCCAAAGAAAAATCGTGAGTTTTGTAAAGGGGGAAGGTTAGTTTGTCTTCCTGGGGACTTTGCCTGTCCTGCTTGGGCTCCTGTTTTCATTCAGTAATAATGTGCATATGTTTGGGGTAGCGTTGCTAAATAAAACAATTTTGATAACGAACATGCATGATTTTGTAAAAAATGTAACGTAATCATATGATTGAAGATAATATTTTTTAGATTAACCAATGACTACGACGTGGTTCAAGACATTGCAACCTCTCTCGCTCCAGAATTTTGAGGGTCCTCCTTGTGAGCACGTGATTTTTGCCACGCTTAAACTAATCCTACAAAATTCTTTAGAATTAGGATTTCTCTTTATTATTTGGATTTTTAGGAATTAAATTGCATGATTCTGTGTCTTGTTTGCATTTTTTTGTGCATTTTACTTGATATAATTCCAAAATTACAAAATAGTATGCATTGCAATATTACAAAAATAAAGAAAATAACAAAAATGGTTCTTTGCATTTCTACTTTTAATTTCTAGTATTTGTCTTAAATTTTCTTTTAACATTAGGAATTAGTTTAATTTTGAAATTCAATTAGTATAATTTTTGAATCCATTTGGGTCTTTATTCTCGATCTTAATAAAATCAGAAAATAAAATACAAAAATCAAATAAAAAAAAAGAGAAGAGAAGAAAATAAACAAAACAAAAGAATTTAAAATAAAAGACAAAAGGGCTGGCCAATTTGGGCCATTGTTTCATGCAAAGGCATAAGNAAAATCCCGGAACAAAAACCGAGGATCTCCCGGCACAAAAACCGTGGAGCTTTTTCTTTCCAAATCCCGGAACAAAAACCGAGGATCTCCCGGCACAAAAACCATGGAGTTTTTTCTTTCCAAATCCCGGAACAAAAACCG
The DNA here is from genome assembly GCF_001879085.1 of Nicotiana attenuata. Classification (NCBI taxonomy): domain Eukaryota; kingdom Viridiplantae; phylum Streptophyta; class Magnoliopsida; order Solanales; family Solanaceae; genus Nicotiana; species Nicotiana attenuata. The sequence goes on from NW_017671113.1 coordinate 186,704, forward strand.
AGGATCCCTTTTACACATTCCCAATTGGATTAGATATGTGTCACAACTAACTCACGAATTTTTCCAGTTGAAAACTGGGGCAGAAAATTTCGTTTGTTTGTTTGTTTTGGTATCCTAAGCAGGTCAATCTCAAGACACAAGGTGTGAGATGACCCATGGAATAAATCTCAATCCAGAATCAAGAAAAGAAGAAAAGAACAAAAAAGAAATGAATTCAAAGTGTTGAAGCAAACAAGGGTGCGGATTGCTCAAAATCTGATTGAAGCCACAAGCTCCGCCGATCCCACTTTGACCCAATGCTGCAAAAGAAACAACACCAACAGCTTGCGAGCATCAAGATTCAGATCGGAGTCCACAACAAAATCAGCTAAGACTCAAGATCAAGCTTCAAGAAAATTATAGATAGGAATCTTGTAACTCATAGTTGATAGGCATGGCTAGCTTAGCTTTGATTTTCTTTTTGGTGTAATAAGGAGGTCAGCAAGCAGTAGCAGCAGCAACAGCAGTGAGATCACAGCCCCTGGTAGTCCCAGCTACCAAAAATTCCAGAACTACACTGACCTGATTCCTTTATAGCCAAGGATATGTAGGCAACCTTTGAAGCAGGGTTCGGTCAGACGGTTTTCAAAATGCTTCTCATGGAGTGTTGAGAAGGCAAAAATCCTTCATAGTGCTCATTTATCTTTGCCCGAAAACCCTCCGTGTCCTCGAGCAAAGAGGGGCAGCTGTGAGCACGTGATTTTTGCCACGCTTAAACTACTCCTACAAAATTCTTTAGAATAGGATTTTTCTTTATTATTTGGATTTTTAGGAATTGAATTGCATGATTCTGTGTCTTGTTTGCATTTTTGTGTGCATTTTACTTGATATAATTCCAAAATTACAAAATAGTATGCATTTCAATATTACAAAAATAAAGAAAATAACAAAAATGGTTCTTTGCATTTCTACTTTTAGTTTCTAGTATTTGTCTTAAATTTTCTTTTAACATTAGGAATTAGTTTAATTTTGAAATTCAATTAGTATAATTTTTGAATCCATTTGGGTCTTTATTCTCGATCTTAATAAAATCAAAAAATAAAATACAAAAATCAAATAAAAAAAAAAGAGAAGAGAAGAAAATAAACAAAACAAAAGAATTTAAAATAAAAGACAAAAGGGCTGGCCAATTTGGGCCATTGTTTCATGCAAAGGCATAAGCCCAATCAATCCATAAACCAGTCCCCACCCGTCCAGTCCAAAACCCCAACCCAGTCCGGTCCAGAGACGCCCAAAAAACGATGTCGTTTTGGCGTCAATTAATCTTGACCTTCCATTTCTCATCATCCAACGGTCCTCATTCGTTCAAGGCTTTTAAATAAAAATATCCGAAAATTCTTCATTAAACCTAAACATTCCCCATCCTCCTCGTACCCCTGTCTCCCACCGCCAGCTACCACCGCCCTCCGCCCTGAGCCACCGCACACCACTGTCCCTCCGCCGTCCGCCGCCTGCCGGAAATCGTCGCCGCCGGCGGCGAAGCTCCAACCACTCAAAAAATACACCCCTTACTCCCCTCTTCCTCCTCTTTCCAACCCCCAAAACTACTTTCCCCGAATCCTAACCAAACGCTTCGAATTTTAAATCTAAAATTTCCGGCCAAAACACAAAGTATACCAAACAGTCCCAAATTAACATCCTGTGACCGCCTGAGCCTCCTCTATCTAATCCCCATGCCCGTTTGCCTCGAATCTGCCTGGGTTTGCTCGAATCCTCACTTAAATTTTTTCGGCCAAAAACCCTAATTCAAAATCTTGGGGATTTTGGACCGTAATATCCCTAATCATGTATTTTCCTTCGAAAAACACACGATTAGGGATGTTACGTGTCAAGAATCCCGGAGGATTCAAACAATAGTGGCTGTCCGGAGTTCTTAGAATCAGTAAGTTCTTTTCAAAATTATTGCTGTCTCTTTTAGTTGTAATCTGTTCTTATTGTCTTAGTTTAGTTTTCGTTTTATTGAAACTAGTTGTGATTTAGTTCATAATTCTGTTCTCTGTTGGCTTTAATCTTTTTGTTTAATCCGGGTTTACCAGTTCATGATTTCAATTCGTGATTTTAGTTTATGATTTCAGTGTTTGTTTATTAGTTATTAGTTTGTTTTTTGTTGATCGTTGGTTATGTTAGTCTAATGCTAGTGTTAACTAAATCATCTAGGTTAGTTAGCATTAATTAGAGTTTAATTTTAGTTTTGCTGATTGGTTATAGCTGATTTAGGTTCATTAGGAGTAACTGGTTAACTTTTAACTCAAGTAAAGGGTTTTGTTTGAGTTAGTAATTTTGGGGTTGATCAAGGGTAACTTAGGCATAGAAAAGGGTAGTTTTATTAGGAATAGTAATTTTAAAAATAGGGAAAGGGTAGCATAGGAATTACAGTGGGTGTAGGACCTTCTAGAATAGACTTTTGTATAGTTTTCAATAAAATAGGTGTTGTACTTGGATAACAAGTTTAAAAATGAGGGACTGAAAGTTAAAAGGAGAGGGACTAAAGAGAAAAACAAAATCTGAAGAAAGCTTTACATTTTTGCCTATAAAAGGCACACACATTGCCTTGATTAGCAAGTTTTTGACACCCCTGAAATTCCCAGAGCTCCCAGCCACCAAATTTCCCTTCCAAAAGCCATTTTAGTCTTCAGATTACCATTTGAAATTCAAATATACAAAAATACAAAAAATCAGAAAACAGAAAAACCAAAATGCTACTGTTCCATTGAAATTAGAGACTGATTCCAGTTTTTATTCATCAATTACTATTGCTGCTTGTTGAAGTGTAGAGACTCATTTCAAGTACAATTGAATCAAATTAAGCGAGAATTTGGCTAAGCTATGCACCAGTGAAGTTTCATAAGGGTTTTAAGTTCAGATTTGACTTAGTTTGGGTGTTTCTTTAGTTGTCTACGCATTGGTGTTCATTCCTATTTGGTTTGCTGTTGTGTTAAAATGGATCTGCTAGATTCCGTTTGATTTTGAACTTTTGGGACTGCTGATTCATTTCTGGTTCGAAGCTGTGTGGTTGTTGCTGTGTGAAACTCCTGTTGTTGTTGCCTTACTTCACTGGTTCTCAATACCTGCCTTTGTTCCTTTTTCCAGGTACATGTGCTTAGCCCTCGAGTCTACGAAATGAAATAAATCTGCTATTTGAAGTCGATCTCTGAGCTTCTTCTGCTTATGGTTGATCTTGATGTTTCAAACATTAGTTTATTAGATATTTCATGTGATGTAATGGACTGATACTGGACTGTTTTAATTTTGAACTTTTAATTTTATTCTCATGAACATGTGAAATAAATAGTTATCAGTTTAAATTTGGTTTGATTTGTGAATGTAGTGCAGTGTATTGTAGTTCAGTTTGTTTCCAGCAGGTATAGAAAACAAAGCAAACGCAATAATGGTATTGGTTGTGTGAGATGTAGTAATCTAGCTACTTCATGTCCAATTCGTAGCGTGAATTACTCAAGCTGTTTCCAGGATTGTACTGCACCTGGACGTGAAAATATTTGTGCAGCTAAGTGTACTTGCTCACATAATTGAACCTATAAGTTAGCACTAGGATCCTTACCCTACAGGGCTCACATGCTAGGCCCAAAAATCGCCACCCTTAATAATGCTCGCACCAACGCCTTGGGCCTGGATATCGTCATTAGGTCCAGATGCTGAGCAGCCCTCCTATGAATAAATTGACCAATTACTTGGGCCGGATTCGAATTCTTGAACTGCTGAAGGCCCTACTTCACTGGTCAAACTGTGAGCTAAAGGTCAAAAGATATTTGTTAATTTTGGGCCTCTCAAGCTAGGTCGCACGTTTGAACTAAGAGGATGTCCTTTTGTTCAGGTGTGGATTTGAGTTTGAGGGTCCGGATTCCTTAATTAATAGTTTACTGTTATTGTTAATAAATTAACTAGGCCCTTTAGAGATAACACTACAATAGAAAATCATAGTTTTCTTTTAGGATGGCCTTTAAATAAAACATGAGACGAGCCTCGCCGCATAAAACATAAAATTGCGGGGCCCTCATTAAATACTTTATTAAAATATTTAGAAATTCGGGACATGCCATTTAGCGAATCTTCATGGCTTCCCGCAAAGTTGATAGGACGCTAGCCACTTTATGCGCGCTTTCGATAATATTACTTTCCTAAACTCGGGTGCGCATTTCATGCAACCCAAATCCAAATCCCAAAACGTTGAATAAGAGGTGTTTAGGATCCGGGTGCATTTCATGTGACGTGATCCAAAAACACGCTCTTAAACGGCGCTCACTTTCGTAAAAACAAAATAAACTGAAAGCGGTAAATAATCTTAAAAGTGCACTATAGGTTTGAACATGTACAAAAATTAGATTTTTAGCCATTTATAATAATTTAAGCGACCTTGCTAGAACCACGGGATCCGGGGGTGCCTAACACCTTCCCTCGGGTCAACAGAATTCCTTATTCAGAATTTCTGGTTCGCAGACTCCAATTGGGAAGTCGAAAATTTTCCTCGATTTGGGATTTAAATTAAATCGGTGACTTGGGAAACCAAAAGCCAATCCTATCCCAAGTGGCGACTCTAAAAATAAATAAATAATCCCATTTTGAATAATGTCACTTTAAATGGAAAAACTCCCTTATACATTATCCTTCGGGGTAGGTGTGTAAAAAAGGAGGTGTGACACTCCTCAAAATTCTGCCCCAGTTTACAAGGCTGGTGCTTCTGACGGCTGCATGCGGTGACTGGCTGAAGATCAACTTTTTGGAATTTTGAGGGTCCTCCTCAAAATTCTGCCCCAGTTTCCAATGGTGGGGGGAAATGAAAATTTTATTGAATTGTGACCGAACCCATAGGGCTGCCTACGTATCCCCTCTTAAACGGGAATCAAGTCAGGCGTAGTTCAAATTACATCATAAAATCATAAGTGGCTACACATAGTATCATTTCACTGCATCTGAATTGATCGGCTTCGGCCAAACTTCTCCGTCCATTTCTGCAAGTAGGAGGGCTCCTCCTGTTAGAACCCGATAAACCATGTACGGACCTTGCCAGTTAATAGAGAATTTCCCCTTGGCTTCATCTTGATGTGGGAATATTTTCTTCAACACCAGTTGCCCCAGTGTAAACCGTCTTGGCTTGACTCTTTTGTTGAAGGCTCTGGACATTCTATTCTGATACAATTGACCATGGCAAACTGCATTCATTCTCTTCCCATCTATAAGAGCTAACTGTTCGTAGCGACTTCTTACCCATTCTGCATCGTCGAGTTCTGCTTCTTGTATGATTTTTGGGGAGGGAATTTCTACCTCGGCAGGAATGACTGCCTCTGTACCACAAAACCAGCATATAGGGAGTTGCCCCGGTTAATGTGCGAACTGTGGTACGGTATCCTAATAAGGCAAATGATAACTTCTCATGCCACTGCTTATGCTTTTCTATCATTTTCCTTAGTATCTTCTTGATGTTCTTGTTGGCTGTTTCTACAGCTCCATTCATCTGAGGTCTGTAGGCTGTAGAATTCTTGTGTTTGATTTTGAATGTTTCACACATGGCTTTCATCAAGTCCCTATTGAGACTGGAACCATTATTAGTAATGATTGATTCTGGGATGCCGAACTGGCAAACGATGCGGTCGCGGACAAAGTCTGCCACAACTTTCTTGGTCACTGCCTTATATGATGCTGCTTCAACCCATTTGGTGAAATAATCAATTGCCTCTAGAATGAACCTATGCCCGTTTGATGCGGCAGGCTCGATAGGTTCGATAACATCCATTCTCCAAGCGACGAACGGCCATGGCGAGCTTGTTTCAGTAAGCTCGTTTGGAGGCACTTTTATCATGTCTGCATGTATCTGATAGCGATGGCATTTTCGGACATGCTAGATGCAGTCCGTTTCCATAGTCATCCAAAAAATATCCTGCTCGGAGTATCTTCTTTGCTAAGACAAAACCATTCATATGTGGGCCGCAAGTCCCTGCATAAACTTTTTCTAATAACCTGGATGCTTCCTTTGCTTCGACACACCTTAGTAATCCCAAATTGGGAGTCCTCCTATACAAGATTCCTCCACTATGAAATAAGTTGTTAGATAACCTCCGAAGTGTGCGTTTATGGGTGGGATTTTCAAGCTTTGGATATCCTCCTGTTGTCAAATACTCCTTAATGTCATGGAACCATGGTTTTCCGTCTGCTTCTTCCTCGACATGAGCACAATAAGATGGCTGATCATGAATCTTCACCGGGATAGGATCAATGAAATTCTTATCTTGATGTTGGATCATAGATGATAAGGTGGCCAATGCATCGGCAAACTCATTCTTTGTTCTGGGGACGTGCTGAAACTCCGTCTTTGTAAACCTTTTCCTCAACTCCTGTACATGATGCAAATAAGGGAGTATCTTGGAGTTCTTGGTTGCCCATTCTTCTCGGACTTGATGTCTGAGTATGTCTGAATCCTCGATCACTAGCAACTCCTAAATGTTCATATCAATGGCCAACGTGAGCCCTAACATGTAAGCTTCGTATTCGGCCATGTTGTTGGTGCACGGGAACCTGAGTTTGGCAGATACCGGATAATTCTGGCCAGTTTCTGATACTAGGACTGCTCTTATGCCCACTCCTTTGAAATTTGCTGCTGCGTCAAAAAACATCCTCCAACCATCATAGGATTTTGCAATATCTCCTCCTATGAAAGATACCTCTTCATTAGGAAAATACGTCTTTAGAGGCTTGTATAAAGATACCTCTTCATTAGGAAAATACGTCTTTAGAAGCTTGTATCCTCCATCCACGGGATTCTCAGCAAGATAATCTGCCAGTGCTTGTCCTTTGATTGCCTTCTGAGTCACGTAAACAATGTCGAATTCACTCAGCAGGATTTTCCACTTGGCTAGTTTGCTAGTGGACATGGGCTTCTGAAAGATATATTTCAGTGGATCCATTCTTGATATGAGGTAAGTGGTATAGGCACAGAAATAATGCCTCAACTTCTAAGCTACCCAGGTCAGAGCACAACAGGTGCGTTCCAATAGGGAATACCGGGCCTCATACGGGGTGAACTTCTTGCTGAGATAGTAAATGGCCTGCTCCTTTCTCCCCGTTTCATCTTGTTGTCCCAAAACACAACCGAATGCCCCATCCAATACCGCAAGGTAGAGCAATAGAGGTCTACCTGGTTCGGGCGGAACCAAAATAGGCGGCGTTGACAGGTATTCATTGATTCTGTCGATGGCTTTCTGGCAATCGTCAGTCCATTTGGTAGCGGCATCCTTCTTCAACATTTTAAAGATTGGCTCACAAATGACAGTGGACTGAGCTATGAATCGGCTGATATAGTTGAGTCTCCCCAGGAAACTCATCACGTCCTTCTTGTTCTTTGGCGATGGCAATTCTTGAATGGCCTTAACTTTTGACGGGTCCAATTCTATTCCTCGACGGCTCACAATGAATCCAAGTAGTTTTCCGGCAGAAACCGCGAATGCACATTTGGCGGGATTCAGTTTCAGATTGTACCTTCTCAGTCTGTTGAAGAACTTCCTCAGATCTTCCATGTGGTCAGTGGCTTTCTTGGATTTGATGATGACATCATCTACATATACCTCGATCTCTTTATGTATCATGTCGTGGAAAATAGAAGTCATCGCCCTCATATAGGTGGCCCCAGCATTTTTTAACCCAAACGGCATTGTTTTGTAACAATACATTCCCCACGATATGATGAAAGTCGTCTTCTCCGCGTCTCCCTCGTCCATCCATATCTGATGATACCCAGCAAAACAATCAACAAATGACTGTAGCTCGTGCTTGGCGTAGTTTTCAATCAGGATGTGTATGTTTGGCAGGTGAAAGTCATCTTTCGGACTGGCCCGGTTGAGATCCCGGTAGTCGACACAGACTATAACCTTCCCGTCCTTCTTTGGTACTGGCACAATATTGGCTAACCACGTTGGATACTCTAATACCCTGAGAACCTTGGCTTTGACTTGCTTGGTGACTTCTTCTTTGATCTTCAAGCTCATGTCAGGTTTGAACTTCCTGAGCTTCTGCTTTACCGGGGGACATGTTGGATCGGTTGGCAATTTGTGAGCTATAATAGATGTACTGAGACCAGTCATATCATCATATGACTAGGCGAATATGTCCTCATATTCCCTTAGGAATTCCGTGTACTCTTCCTTTTTTTATGGTGACAGATGAACACTGATGCGCATTTCCTTGACATTTTTTGTATCTCCCAAGTTAACAACCTCGGTCTCGTCCAAGTTGGACTTAGGTCTATTCTCGAAATCCTCAACCTCTTTAATAACCTCTTCTGGTACATTATCCTCTTCTGAGTTTATGACCGTTTGTTGCGTTGTCTCGTTGCAAATCACAATCGTTGGTTCATCAAGATAAGTAATAGTAATGCTGTGCAAATAAAGTAAACGATGAAAAGTAATAAGAGCGATATTAGTAAGAAACTGTAATGCTTTGATAAATTTCATAAATGTTTTGAACATTGGAGCTCTTATTTTGAAATTAAAATGCGGAAAGAAAATCAATTAGCGAAAAATAAAGATGATGCATGGTGCTTTGTTAAACCTTGCTACCCCGAAGCCTTTCGGGCCCTGGTGGTTCTGACGGGCCAATTGTTGAGGCGTGCTCCTCGGCTCACGGTATGTATGGAAGGGCATTCCTCCTCAAAAATGACGTAACAGTCCATATTATCGTCTTCCAAAAACAAATTTCTCATTGCCACCAGTGCTTCTTCTTCTTCTGACCCGTATATGACATCGGCTGGCTGGAAAGTCTGCTCCAGACGGGGTATCGGATGCTCTAGTGGATAGTAAGGACCGCGCCAGGGTGGCGACCATTCTTTGAATTCTTTCCAGGTGTACTCATATCCCAAACCAAAAGTGGTACCATGCTTCTTCAGCTTGATAGGTTTGGCAATTCCCTGGAGGTTTTTCCAAGTCCCTTTCCAGGCTCATATCCACACCAATTCGGAATACTTTCAATCTAGTTATCCCACCATTTATCCTTGTCCACGGTGTTGACTCGCTCAATGTGATGGTAAGTTTCTCCGCCTATCTTCCTTCTTCTTTCGATTGCTGGGATGGTCTGGCGACTGTATATGGGGTTGCTACCGTCGCCGTGAATAATTACCTCTTGGTGATTCCATTCAAATTTCATTGCCTGATGTAGGGTTGATGCAACAGCTCTAGCGGCATGGATCCAGGGTCGTCCCAGGAGCAAGTTCTATGATGCTGGGACGTCTATTACTTGAAAGTCAACGTCGAACCAAGTCGGTCCCATTTGCAGACATAAACTGATTTCCCCAATAGTGGACCTTTGGGAACCATCGAAAGCTTTGACGTTGATGGCTCCATCATTGATCTCATGCAGGCCTTTTCCCAATGTTCTGAGAGTTACCAATGGACAAATATTGAGGCTGGACCCTCCGTCGATCAAAATTCAAGTGATGAAATAATCCTCATATTGCACGGTGATGTGCAATGCTTTGTTGTGGCTTAGCCCTTCCGGTGGCAACTCGTCTTCATGGAAAGTGATTTTGTGACTTTCCAATACTTTCCCTATCACGTTCGCCATTTCTCCTCCAGTTATGTTGCTGGGTACATATACCTCACTCAGTATCTTCAACAAGGCATTCTTATGTGCATCGGAGCTTTGCAGCAGGGTTAGGATGGAGATCTATGCCGGTGTTTTATTCAGTTTATCAATGACTGAGTACTCTTTTGCTTGTATCTTCCTCCAGAGATCATCAGGCCCAGTTTCAACAGGCCATCCGGAGGACTTCTTACTCGATTCAGCTAAATGCTCCGAAGTATAAACCCTGCCGGTTCTTGTCATACCCTGTGCTGGAACTAATTCTCCAGTGTTGGCTTTTCCTTTTCTCCTTGCCTCGACTGTGTAATCCCAAGGGATGGTCTTCGTATGGAATGGTGTTATGGTTGACATAGCCACAGGAATGGGTACCCTTGCTTTGGGAGGTAACACAGAAACTTCAAATAGTACAGGTGCCTTTGTGGATCCAAACTCGACCTCAATCGGTCCTGACGCCTTTGCAGAGGAAGGTGCCTCGAACTTAAGTGGTATGGACATGTTCACTTCAGCGTCTCCAGAAGGCTGGATCTGGACTACAATCGGAAGGAGTGTGACTGTTGGTTTCCTTGGCTCGTCACCTTCAGCGATCAATCCGATGGACCCTTTGGGGTCCCAATCATCTTCTATCTATATCATGTGAATGCCTCTGCCTTAATGGTCAGGCAGAGGGTTTTCAAGACCATTAGGAGCAGGCTCCTTTGCCACAATGATCTTGTTGTCAATCAAAGCCTGGATCTTATATTTTAGAGAGCGACACTCGTCAATGGTATACCCTTCACGGCGGAATGGTATGCTCAGGTTTTGTTTGTGTTGATCCATTGGGATGGATTTTCTGGAGTTATGGCGGGGATAGGGGTGACGTAACCAGCAGCTTTAAGCCTTTCATACAGCTGGTCGATTGGTTCGGCAATGGCGGTGTATTGCTTGGGAGGTATGCGGTCGAAGTTTGGTCGGACTCTAGGGAAATTTTGGCGAGGCGATTGATAGTGAGCTTGTTGGGTATTGTAGTCTTGGTAGACGTGTGCGGGTTGGGAGTATTTGGGTGATGTTGGCTGGTATGCGGGAGGTGGAGATGATTGGTAAGTACGTGGTGGAGCTTGGTAGGAAGGCGAGGGTGCTTGGTAATTTGGGATAGGTTGATATGTGAGTGGAGGTAATGGGTAGGTTTGGTATTTGACTGGGGATTTTTTCCTCTGTGCAACCATTACGACACTCACATCCCTTTTCTTGGATGTGCCGCCAGACTGTAGAACCTTGTTAGTGGCCTGCAATGCTTCAAAGTTAGTGACCATACCACTTTTAATGCCTTCCTCGATCATCTCCCCTAGCTTGATGATGTCGGAAAATTTCTGGCCTTCAATCAACATCAACCTTTCATAGTACTGTGGGTCTTGAGCCCGGACGAAAAACCTGTTCATTTGTTCTTCTTCTAAAGCCGGCCCGACCTTAGCAGCTTCGGATCTCCAACGAGTAGCATACTCGTGGAATGTGTGCGTGGGTTTCTTCTTTAAGTTCTGGATGTAGAAAACATCTGGTGCATTCTTTGTGTTGAATCTGAATCTATCCATGAAATCGGACGCCATACTTACCCAATTCGTCCACTTCTTCGGGTCTTGGCTAATGTACCAAGATAGAGCATCCCCTTTCAGACTTCTCATAAAGAGTTTCATGCGAATCATTTCATCTCTTCCGACTCTGACCAACTTATCGCAGTACGTCCTCAAATGGACTCTGGGATCTCCTATTCCATCGAACATTTCGAACTTGGTAGGTTTGTACCCCTCAGGAAGTTCGACATCTGGTTGAATGCAAAGGTCCTCATAATTCAGCCCCTCGATACCTNATATAAAATAGTAATATGATTTTAAAAACAAATTAAAAGCACTGAACTAATTAATAATGTATAAGTATTAATCTAAAAATACTGGAAATAATTTTATAGTTGTAAAATGCTATTAATCGTAATATAGTCTATAATATCAATTATATGCAATTTAGCTTAAAAAATACCAAACAAATTTGTAAAAATATGCAGAANGTTGTAAAATGCTATTAATCGTAATATAGGCTATAATTGCAATTATATGCAATTTAGCTTAGAAATACCAAAAAAAATGCAAAAATCACCTGAATTATATCTTGGTGTAAATATGAGAATGGAAATAAATTATTCACCAAATATGATAGTCTGGGAATAATTATTGGATTTTGTACTGCTAAAATAGATAATAAATTGATTTTAAAAATCTAAAAAATAGGGAAAAATACCAGAACTCTTGGGCATGCTTATATATGCATACACATGTTATTTTGAGTACAAAAAATACATAGGGAAAAATTGGGTATCAACATCAATATTGTGTTTTTGCTTTGTTCGAGCTTCTGCCCTAGCTTCACGTGGGGAGAGCTTGGGCTTCTTCTCTTCCTTTGCATGAACTGATTTTGAATCCTTTTTGGGTGAATTTGATGACAACACACCTGTCACGACCCCAATTCCCCCTACATGAATTGTCGTGACGGCACCTAGTCTCTACGACTAGGTAAGCCTAACAAATGCGAAACTTGTGGAAGAAATAATCAAAAAGCCAAAAATACCAAACGAAACATTATTTAAAAAAGCCTCTCAGCATATACAACACAACTTCTCAAAAGCTAATACACTATCCCAAAACCCGGAAACTCACGGAACCACAAGCCTTCGAATATCTAACAGTGTCTAACTCCAGAATATTCTAACAAGGAAAAGAAATACAGAAGGGCAAATGTTTAAAAGCTAGAATAGAAAGGGACTCTTCGATCTGCGGATGCAGGAGATGTACCTCAAAGTCTCTAAAGCAGTAGCCTCGCCTCAATGATGGTAAGACAGAGTCGATGTACCCAGATCTGCACATGAAAAACATGCGCAAAAAGGGCATGAGTACACCACAGCGGTACTTAGTAAGTGCCAAGCCTAACCTCGGTCGGGTAGTGACGAGGAAGATTAGGGCCCTACTGAGGTTAAATAGAAATATAAAGTGCAACAGTATAGAACAGAATAGTATAAATAAGTGCATCAAGGAACGTAACACAAGATATAAAAGGGCAACAACAACTATTACAGAGACAAGGTAAACACAGAAAAGAAATAAGCTCCAGCACCAAATAACAATCGGGGATATCCTAGGATACCGTCCTGTACTCCCAAATATACATATCCAATGGATCTCCCGGGATCCTGTCCCGTAGTCCAACTCATAGTGCGCGAGAATCTAACGGAGTCCCGTTCTGTAGTCCTAAACGTAAATAACTAGTACTAGGGGAATCTATCGGGTGCATTCCCGTAGTTCCATATAACTGTGCAAGGAGATCTACCGGAATCCCACATCCGTAGTCCCAAATGTAAACAGACAAGGGGGAGCTACCCGAATCCCACATTCGTAGTCCCAATGTAAATACACAGCAGCAACAATATAATACTCAAAAATGTCAATGTCCATATTAAGGCAAACAAGTAAGTCTAGCGTAGCATGCTGCACAGAATTCAGGTAAATCAGATTGAGCAAATTAGGTAATTAAATCACTTAGACATGCTTTCCTAAGCTAACAACATGTTTAATAGTGCAAGTAATAAGAACCGGAAAGAGAACATACTAGTAATTACTTAATGAAAACCTGATTTTCAACAATTAGCATAAGTATGTACTCGTCACCTCACGTACCAGTCATTGTCAATTAACAATAATCCCAAATCCTAGGGGGAGGTCACCCACACAAGGTTAGACAAGTCACTTACCACGAAACGGCTAAAAAATAACCCGAGACCACGTTCTTGCCACGAGTACTCGACTCCAAATAGCCAAAATCTATCAAATTCAATTGCATAATGTAAATAACACTTCAAGTAACTGATTCTACAATTAAATTCTAAGCTAATACACGAAATTATGTAAAATGACCAAAATGCCCCTTGGGCTCACATCTCGGAATCGGGTGAAATTTATATTTCCAGAATCCTCACACTCTCACGAGTTCAATGATATCAAAATTACCAAAATCGGACGTCAAATGGCCCCTCAATTCATCACTCAAAGGTCTCCAATTAGTCAAGCCCTAACCCCCCAAATACCACTGATTTTCCTTACTTTTTCATGCATAAATTGATAAAAATCATTCCAATAACGAGTTTAGGGACCAAAGACCCTACCCCAATGAACTCCTCTGAAAATCCCTTTTGAAAAGTGCTTCGCAAGCTTCTTCCCGTTTTTAAAAAGATGAAAAATGGCTAAATTCGCGAAGGCAAGAATTTATATGTTCTGCCCAGCGATTTTTGCATCTGTGGCCCTAGGACCGCATCTCCGGTCCCGCTTCTACGGAACAAAGGTCGCATCTGCAACTTCTCACTTAAGGGCCAACTTTCGCATCTGTGACTTCCAATCCATAGATGCGGCATCCCTCATGCGGAATTACCACCACTTCTGCGATTCCTAAAGAAACTCCCCAATCGCGCTTATGTGGCCACTACGCTGCTTCTGCGACGCCGCACCTACGGGACCCAAACCGCAGGTGCGGTTATGACAGCAACCAGCAGCTGAAGCTGCAACTCTAACTCCAAAATCCTTCCGTCAACCATCCGAAATCATCTCGAGGCCCGCGGGACCTCAACCAAAGGCACCAACAAGTCTTAACAAACTACCCAATCTTGTAACAATCCTTGAAACGCCTAAAACAACATCGAAACCTCGAATTAACCATGGATTTAAGCTTAAGAACTCCAAATTTCTCAAAATACTCTTTCGATCAAAAAGTATATCAAACCTCGCCCGAATGACCTAAAATTTTGCACACACGTCAAATTCAACCTTACGGAGCTACTCCAACTTCCGGAATTCCATTCCGACCCTCGGATAAAAATCTCACTATGAGACCGGAAACTTCAAAATTCGACCTTTCGGCATTTCAAGCTTAATTAGCTATAGACCTCCAAAACAGAATCCGATCACGCCCTAAGCCCGAAATCACCTAACGGAGCTAACGGAACCTTCCAAGGACGTCTTCACACTGTTCCGACTATAGTCAACTTTCTAACACTTGAGCTCTCATTTATGGACTAAGTGTCCCAAAACTCTCCGAAACTCAAAACCGAACATCCCGGCAAAACAAAATAGCAGAAATAAACACGGGGAAAACAATTAATAGGGGATCGGGGCGTTAATTCTTGAAACGACCAGCTGGGTCGTTACATCCTCCCACACTTAAACATTCGTTCGTCCTCGAACGAGCATAGAGACATACCTGAAGTAGTGAAAATATGAGGGTATCCGCTGCCATATCCTGCTCGGTCTCCCAGGTCGCCTCATCGACCGGCTGACCCCGCCAATGAACCTTCTCGGACGTAATGTTCTTTGACCTCAGCTTTCTGACCTGCCTTTCCTATATTGCCACTAGCTCCTCAACATAAGATAGATCCTTGTCTAACTGGACTGAATTGAAATCCAACACGTGCGACAGATTACCGTGATACCTGCGGAGCATCGAAACATGAAATATCGGATAAACTCCTACTAGGCTGGGAGGTAAGGCAAGCTCATAAGCAACCTCCCCAACACGCCTCAATATCTCGAAAGGCCCAATAAACCTCGGACTCAGCTTCCCTTTCTTCCCAAACAACATAACGCCCTTCATAGGCGAAACCCGAAGCAGAACCCGCTCTCCATCCATATAGGAAATCTCACGAACCTTCCAGTCTGCATAACTCTTCTGTCTGGACTGGGCTGTACAGAGTCTATCCTGAATCACCTTAACCTTCTCCAAAGCATCCTGAACTAATTTTGTGCCCAATAATCTAGCCTCACCCGGCTCAAACCAACCCATCGGGGATCTACGCCGCCTACCATGTAAATCCTCACATCTGAATGCTGGATTGATGGCTGTTGTTGTAAGCAAACTCCGCCAGTTGCAGGAAATGATACCACGACCCTCCAAACTCAATCACATATGCACGGAGCATATCCTCAAGAATCTGAATAGTGCGCTCGGACTGTCTGTCCATTGAGGGTGAAATGTTGTACTCAAGTCAACCCGAGTACCCAACTCATGTTGAACGGCCCTCCAGAACCATGATGTGAACTGAGTACCTCTGTCTGAAATGATGGAAACCGGAATAAAATGCAGACGAACAATCTCTCAGATATAGATCTCCGCCAACCACTCCGAAGAATAAGTAGTACACATAGGAATGAAATGCGCAGACTTGGTCAGCCAATCCACAATCACCTAAATGGCATCGAACTTCTTCAAAGTCCGTCGAATTCCAACTACGAAGTCCATGGTGATCCTCTCCCACTTCCACTCCGGAATCTCTATCTTGCCGAAGCAGCCCACCCAGTCTCTGGTGCTCATACTTCGCCTGCTGACAGTTGAGGCACCGAGCTACAAATCCCACTATGTCTTTCTTCATCCGCCTCCACCAATAGTGCTACCTCAAATCCTGATACATCTTCGCGACACTCGGATGAATGGAATACCGCAAACTACGGGCCTCCTCTAAAATCAACTCCGGAAGACCATCAACATTGGGTACACAAATCTGACCCTTCATCCTCAATACCACGTCATCACGAAATAGTCACATATCTGGCATCACCATGCTGAACCTTGTCCTTGAGGACAAGCAAATTAGGGTCATCATACTAAGCTCCCTGATACGATCAAATAAGGAAGTCCGAGAAACCACGCAAGCTAGAACCCGACTGGGCTCCGAAAGATCCAATCTCACAAACTAGCTAGCTAAGGCCTGAACATCCATCGCCATAGGCCTCTCCGATGCTGGTAAATAAGCCAAACTCCCCTAACTCTCTGCCCGGCGGCTCAATGCATCGGCCACCGCATTGGCCTTGCCCGAGTGATACGGAATAGTGATATCATAGTCCTTCAGCAACCCTAGCCATCTCCTCTAGCTCAAATTTAGATCCTTCTACTTGAACAAGTGCTGCAAGCTCCGATGATCCGTACAAATCTCACAAGGCACACCGTACAAATAATGATACCAGATCTTCATGGCATGAACAATAGCAACTAACTCAAGATTGTGGACAGGATAATTCTTCTCATGTACCATCAACTGTCTAGACGCGTAGGCAATCACCCTACCGTCCTGCATCAAAATTGGTCCAAGGCCAATCCTCGAGGCATCACAATAAACAGTATAAGAACCCGAACCTATAGGCAATATCAAAACTGGGGCTGTAGTCAAAGCTGTCTTGAGCTTATAAAAGCTCGCCTCACACTCTTCCGTCCACTGGAACGGGGCACCCTTCTGAGTCAGCCTGGTCATAGGTGCTGCAATAGATGAAAACCCTCAACAAATCGACAGTAATAACCCGCCACGCCAAGAAAACTACGGATCTCTGTAGCTAAGGATGGTCTGGGCCAACTCTGCACTGCCTCCACTTTCTTCATATAACTTCTTTTCCCTCAAAGTCTGAAGCATTGTCCTCAGGTGCTGCTCATGATCTTCCCGACTCCGGGAGTATACAAGAATATCCTCAATAAAGACAATGACGAATGAGTCAAGATATGGTCGGAACACATTGTGCATTATATGCATAAAGGTTGGTAGGGCATTGGTCAGCCCAAATGACATAACAAGGAACTCGTAATGACCATACCGAGTCTTGAAGGCAGTCTTCGGGATATCTGGCTCTCGAAACTTCAATTAATGGTAACCTGAGCGCAAGTCAATCTTAGAAAACACCTGTGCAACATTACATGAATACGAGGCAAACGATAACGGTTCTTCACTGCAACCTTGTTCAGCTGGCGATAATCAATACACATACGCATAGAACCATCCTTTTTCTTCATAAATAAGACAGGAGCACCCCAAAGTGATACACTAGGACGAATAAAACCCTTATTAAGCAATTCCTATAGCTGATCCTTCAACTCCTTCAACTCATGAGGAGCCATACGATGCGGAGGAATAGAAATGGGTTGAATGCCCAGCAACAGATTAATGCCAAAATCAATATCTCTATTGGGCGGCATGCCCGGAAGATCAGCTGGAAACACATCAAGAAAATCCTGTACAATAGGGACTGAACCAACAGAAGGGGTATCAATACTGACATCTCTTACATAAGCTAGATACACGTCACACCCCTTCTCAACCATACGCTGAGCCTTAAGGAAAGAAATAACTCTACTAGGGGTGTGATCTAAAGTACCCCTCCACTCAACACGCGGTACACCTGGCATAGCCAGCGTCACAGTTTTGGCGTGACAATCAAGAATAGCATAATGGGGTGACAACCAGTCCATGCCCAAGATAATATCAAAATCTACCATGCTGAGTAACAATAAGTCGGCTCTGGTATCAAAACCACTAAGAGCAACCAAACACGATCGATAAACGCGGTCCACAACAAGAGAATCTCCCACAGGAGTAGAAACATAAACAGGGTAAGGTACACCCAAATACGGAGCAAAATAAGAAGACACATAAGAATAAGTGGAGCCTGGATCGAATAGAACCGATGCATCTCTGTGACAAACCAGTATAATACCTGTGATGAGAGAATCAGATGCAACAGCCTTGGTACGGGCAGGAAGGGCATAGTATTTGGCCTGGCATCCCCCTCTACGGCCACCTCTACCTCCCCGACCTCCACATCTAGCTGGCTGGGTAGGTGGGGTAACAACTGGAGCTATAACCATAGCCTGAGAACTCTGCGAGGCACATTGTGGCTCAAAAGTCTGTGGAGGTGCACCGCTCCCAAGTTTGGGGCAATCCCTCACCATATGCCGTGTGTCACCACACTCAAAA
Organism: Nicotiana attenuata; assembly: GCF_001879085.1. Taxonomy (NCBI): domain Eukaryota; kingdom Viridiplantae; phylum Streptophyta; class Magnoliopsida; order Solanales; family Solanaceae; genus Nicotiana; species Nicotiana attenuata. Next base: position 205,125 of record NW_017671113.1, read on the forward strand.
CAAGCTCTGGGAGGACGTGGTGGTTGTGACTGGCTCGATCTAGGTCTGCTGGACTGACCTCTAAAAGCACCCCGCGCTAGAAATCGGCGGTGCATAATAAGGCTCCTGAGGCCTAGGAGGAGCTAGAATACCACTGGCTGCGGGAAGAGCTGAATGAACATGCCGACTCATATAACCCCTACCATGACGACCTATAGCTGGGGCACGGGCACCAGAGAAATGGACCGACTCTCGAGACCTTTTGGCCTCTCTCTCCTCTCTCTCTCTCCTTAGCATGCATACCCTCAATCCTCCGAGAAATGCTCACCACCTGCTAATAAAAAATATCCATCTCCAACTCACGAGCCATGCTAGACCTGATGCTGGGAATAAGGCCCTCAATAAACTGGCGATCCCTCTCGCGAATAGTAGAAACCAAGGCTGGTGCATGTCTAGTCAAACTAGTGTAACGTACATCATACTCTTAGACAGTCATAGTACCCAGGCGTAAATGCTCGAACTATGCGCGCCATGCGTCCCTGAGGCTTTAAGGAACATACTCTCCCAGGAACAGATCCGAAAACTGAGCCCAAGTCAGTGAAGCAGCCTCATCCGGGCTGTCTAACTCATAGGTGCACCACCACTCATAGACGGCATCTTAAAGCAGGAAGGTAGTGAAGGAAACCCCGCTCGATCCTGATATACACATGGTACGGAGAATGCAGTAACACTCACCTAAAAATCCCAGAGCATCATTCGATGCTAGACCATTGAATACCTGAGGCCTGTACTTTTTGAACCTCTCAAGCCTCAGCTGCTCATCCTCGAAAGTCGTTCTGCTGACCTCGGGTTGAACTGGCACTGCAAGCGGCACAGGAATAATCTCAGGGACCTGCTCAACATGCACTCGCTGCTTAGGAGTGCGGCCGGCCGGAGTCTTTGCTCCTCCCCAGGCCTGAGACGTAGCTGCAGCAGGGGGAAGCAACGTTGCCTGAGCCAAAGTGGTGTACATGCTCATGAACTGTGCCAGAGTCTCCTAAAGAGCTGGAGTAGTAGTAGCAGTAGGCGTATCAGGTGCCTGGACTCCGGCTGGAACTGCAGGTGGTACCATGGCGGCACCTCGTGCGGGTGCTCTGGATACACCACGCGCACGTCCTCGGCCTCTACCCCGGCTCCGGCCTCTGACGGCTATAGTAGGGGGCGCGGGTGCCTGATCATCTCGGGTAGCACGTGTCCTTACCATCTGTGAGAGAATAGAAGACAGAAGTTTAGAATTGTAATGTCAAAATATTGCACGACAAGGAAATCAAATGAAGTGGAATTTTTCAAACAGTTACATAGCCTCTCGTAGATAAGTACAGACGTCTCCGTACCGATCAGCGAGAATCTAATAAACCGGCCTATGATCCATGACTCCTATGAACCTAGAGCTCTGATACCAACTTGTCACGACCCCAGTTCGTCCTCCGTGAACTGTCGTGACGGCACCTAGTCTCTACGACTAGATAAGCCTAACAAATGCAAAACTCTCGGAAGAAATAATCAAAAAAGCCAAAAATACCAAACGAAACAATATTTAAAAATGTCGCTCGGCATAGACAACACAACTTCTCAAAAGCTAATACACTATCCCAAAAACCAGAAACTCATGGAACCACAAGCCTTCGAATATCTAACAGTGTCTAAGTCCAAAATATTCTAATAAGGAAAATAAATACAGAGGGGAAAATGTTTAAAGCTAGAATAGAAAAGGACTCCTCGATATGCGGATGCGGCAGATGTACCTCGAAGTCTCTAAAGTAGTAGCCTCGCCTCAATGATGGTAAGACTGAGTCGACGTACCTGGATCTGCACATGAAAAACATGCACGGAAAGGGCATGAGTACACCACAACAGTACTCAGAAAATGCCAAGCCTAACCTCGGTCGGGTAGTGACGAGGAAGGTCGGGGTCCTACTGAGGTAAAATAGAAATATAAAGTGCAACAAGTATAGAACAGAATAGTATAAATAAGTGCAGCAAGGAACGTAATACAAGATATAAAAGGGCAACAACAGCTAATATAGAGACAAGGTAAGTATAGAAAGGAAATAAGATCCAGCACCAAATAACAATCAGGGATCTCCCAGGATGCAGTTCTATAGTCCCAAAAATACATATCCAATGGATCTCCCAGGATCCTGTCCCGTAGTCCAACTCATAGTGGACGGGCATCTACCGGAATTCCGTTCCGTAGTCCCAAATGTAAATACCCAGTACTGGGGGAATCTACCGGGTGCATTCTCGTAGATCCATATAACGGTGCAGGGGGATCTACCAGAATCCGCCATCCATAGTCCCAATGTAAATACACAGCAGCAACAAGATAATACTCAGAAATGTCAAATTCCATATTAAGGCAAACAAGTAAGTCTAGCCTAGCATGCTGCACATAATTCAAGTAAAGCAGGTTGAGCAAATAAGGTAATTAAATCACTTAGACATGCTTTCCAAAGCTAACAACATGTTTAATAGTGCAAGTAATTAGAACCGAAAGAAAACATACTAGTAATTACTTAATGAAAAATCGGATTTTCAACAATTAGCACAAGTATACACTCGTCACCTCACGTACAAGGCATTTTCAATTAACAATAATACCAAATCCTACGGGGAGGTCCCCCACACAAGAGTAGACAAGCCACTTACCTTGAACCGGCTAAAAAACAACTCGAGACCACGTTTTTGCCACGAGTACTCGACTCCAAATGGCTCAAATATATTCAATTCAATTGCATAATATAAATAACGCTTCAAGCAATTGATTCTACAATTAAATTCTAAGCTAATACGCGAAATTATGTAAAATGACCAAAACGCCCCTCAGGCCCACGTCTCGGAATCAGGTGAAATTTAAATTTCCAGAATCCTCACACTCTCACGAGTTCAATCATACCAAAATCGGACCTCAAATGGTCCCTTAATTTATCACTCAAAGGTCTCCAATTAGTCAAGCCCTAACCCCCCAAATACCACTGATTTTTCTTAATTTTTCATGCTTAAATTGATAAAAATCATTCCAATAACGAGTTTAGGGAACAAAGACCTTACCCCAATGAACTCCTCTGAAAATCTCTTTTGAAAAGTGCTTCCCAAGCTTCTTTCCGTTTTGAAAAAGATGAAAGGCTAAATTTCGCAAAGGCAACAATTTATATGTTCTGCCAAGCGATTTTTGCATCTGTGGCCCTGGGACCGCATCTGCGGTCCCGCTTCTGCAGAAGAAAGGTCGCATCTGCGACTTCTCACTTAAGGGCCAACTTCCGCATCTGCGACTTCCCATCCGCAGATGCGATACCGCTCCTACGGAATTACCACCGCTTCTACGATTCTTGCAGAAACTCCCCAATTGCACTTCTGCTGCCACTGAGCCGCTTCTGCGGCGCCACACCTGTGGGACCCAAACCGTAGGTGCGGTTATGACAGCAACCAGCAGCTGAAGCTACAACTCTAACTCCAAAATCCTTCCATCAACCATCCGAAATCATCCCGAGGCCCCCGGGACCTCAACCAAAGGCACCAACAAGTCTCAATCAACTACCCAAACTGGTACCAATCCATAAAACGCCTACAACTACATTGAAACCTCGAATTATCCATGGATTTAAGCCTAAGAACTCCAAATTTCTCAAAATATGCTTTCAATCAAAAAGTATGTCAAACGTCGCCCGGATAACCTGAAATTTTGCACACATGTCACATTCAACCTTACGGAGCTACTCCAACTTCCGAAATTCCATTCCAATCCTCGAATCAAAATCTCACTCTCGGACCGGAAAACTTCAAAATTCGACCTTTCGGCATTTCAAGCATATATTAGCTACGGACCTCCAAAACATAATCCGATCACGTCCCTATGCCCGAAATCACCTAACGGATTTAACGAAACCATCGGATTTCTATTCCGAGGCCGTCTTCACACTGTTCCGACTACGGTCAACTTTCCAACACTTAAACTCTCATTTAGGGACTAAGTGTCCCAAATCTCTCCGAAACTTAAAACGACCGGCCGGATCGTTACAACACCCAAATCAAATGAAGGAACACCTGCCCCTCTATCTTTGTTAGGGTTGTGCTTCGAACCTATCTTCTTCTTCATCGATAATCAAATCATTGCAAAATGCGAAGCTGGAGATAAAAACTTTGAAGAAATCTCTCTGGTTTTTGAAGAATAAATGCAAAAGGGATTAATGGAGGCGTTAAGAATTGTCTTTTGTTTATGGAGAGAAAAGCGTGGGTGGGAAATTTGCATAGAAAATCGTGGGTGTGTGATACGTGGGTGATGGGGGTAGGATGTGGAGAGAGAAACGTGGGAGGAGAGGGAATATACGGTGGAGTAAATTTAGAACACTAATTAATACTATTAAATCTCCTAATATGTATATAAATGGTAATTAGGTATATAAAAGGTAATTATAGTAAAACTTAAGTAGGTTTGGTAATATAGTTTCATATATTGTATAGGAATGTAAAAATTTCATAACAGATTAGCCAGTACGATTTGCACAAAAATTACATATAACATAGAGAATTGAAACTTGTTTAAAATATATAAAATCCTAGAATTTGAAACTTGTTCTATATATTGTCGGAAAGCTCGCAACTAAGTCTGTTAAAATTCTCAAGGTTTCACGCATAAAACATATAGTTTCGAGAATAAAATAATGCAAGCAGGATCTGGGTTTAACATATAAAAAAAAAATCTAGAATTCATACACTGGCAAAAATAATTTACATGACCAGAAAACAAGCACGTGGATCCGATATCAATGTAATAAAATGAGTAACGGGACTTACAATTCTTTTTTTAGCGAAAGTGGATTGTCTACAAAAATCAAACGCGAATTACTATTCGTTGAAAATTCTTAGATAGTGGGAGGACTTCCTTTTACAGATCCATCGAAAATATTGCAAATTATTCTTTTAGCAGGGAACTAAATCCGTTGATAATCGATTCTCAACCTAATATACCTATTGATATAATCAGTCCGACCGATTTTTTCATTGAAAAAAAACTACACTATTTTTTTGGTAGTTATATATTATTTCTTGTAGTGATACTTTTGGTGAATTTGCGTCAAACGAATTATCAACCTATAAATAAAAATAAATCTGAAATTTAAGCTACTAAATGGCTTTTACTGATGCTTACCCTAAAAAATAGATAACAATTAAATTTATGTGTGGTTATAAGAATATGTAGATTAATACAATATAAATGATAAACTACATTAGATTAAACAAATAAAGGATATAATAAATTTTCAAACCAATTAAGGGGAGTGATCGCAGACTCAGTAACAAATTTAATGAAGTACCTGCATTCGATCCCGGGCTCACAATAATGAAGAACATATGAACAAAAGTAAGAAATTTGAATAACGGAGAAAATAAGTATATTGCCTTGATATGTGAGTTACAATATGTCTAATGAATAGTCAGAGTCTTTTTTTATATAGTATGAGAGTTTTATCCTACGCACAATTCCATAAAAGGTAAAAGTCTTTTGTTTTACTAATCACTGATTTTCAATAGATACGTGTTGTGATTCACCCCGTGACATCCGGCCGGGCACAGATATCACGGTCGTTTGTTAGTCATGCTTGATTATCTAGTATTGCTCTCTGAAGTTTTGGGATTCGAATCGGACCTGGGAGACGTGGCCCCGATTCGTCCGAGAACAGATGTTTTGCCCGGACTGCAACTCGAGGGGCTCCTTGCCCCGATTCCATATCCTTAATGTCATATCTCTGCTCCGTCTATGTCATGACCCCAAATAACCCGATCGTGATGGCGCCTATCACAATACTAGACAAGCCAACCCAGACAAGTAACCATAGTAAATTCTTATTATACCATTTTCTAACATGATTAAGTTTTAAATTCTCATAAGAATTATATAAATCAACTGAAATGTGCGGAAAAACAGTACAAAAATATACCAACACAATCCAACAATCAGGTGTCACAAGTATAGAGCCTCTAGATACAACTAGTCCGATGGACTAATACATAATAAGCCCTACAATGTAGAAAACAAAGAATGGAAGGAAAAAAGCAAGGCTACGGACGCCGTGCAGCTACCTTGCAGTCTCCGGTAAGCTCTGATAATGCTGGGGGCCATCACTCTGCCGCTCGGGCACCTGGATCTGCACACAAGGTGCGGGGAGTAACGTGAGTATGCCAACTCAGTAAGTAACTAAAGTAAATAAGGTCTGAGTGCAATGACGAGCAGTTAAAAAATCATGTATAAGAGTATACAACAGAGTATCAAATCAAACTCAACAGTTTAAAAGCCAATTACTTTGTAAAAACTTAAGTTTCAATTGAAATACTTTCAAATCATTTACATAGCCATTTTCAACAGAGGCTCGTTATAAAAGAAGAGTGAAAATCAACAAAATATATCATAAATAGGCCCCTCGAGCAAGGTATCGCTCATAAATATAGCCTCTCAGGCAAGCCTCTCAGTCATATGTATCTCAGCTCTCGTCACACAGTACTCACACTAAGCACTCAGGCTCAATAATATCTCATAATAGTAATAATCATAATAACCGCTGCGGCGTGCAGTCCGATCCATAGTTTATAGTCGACTATGCTCACTGGGGGTGTACAGACTCCGGAGGGGCTCCTACAGCCCAAGCGTCATATCGTTGCGGCGCGCAGCCTGATCCAATATATATATCGATGCGGCGTGCAGCCCGATCCATATAAGTATCACTGCAGCGTGCAGCCCGATCCATAATATATAAATATAATATTATTACGGCGTGTCGCCCGATCCGTAATATATATATAATCCTCACCATTAGGTCCTCAAACTCTCTCAGTCATTAACCTCACAGCCACTCGGGCCTACCAGTTGAAATCACAGAAACTCAGCCCAAACAGTTTTTCAAATTTTAAGAAGTGGAGTGATAAAAACCAGGTTTGAACAATAAACAGGTAAAACATGACTAAGGATATGCTTTCAAACAAATAGAGTGAGGAAAATAGTAAAAATGCCCCTAAGGGACTCAACAGGTCAGCACAAGGCCCCAAACATGACATACAACCCATAATATAGTATCAATCTCTAAATTGATCCAACCTCGACCCCCGGACCCACAACTAGAAATTCCATAAAAATCACATCAATGGAATCCTTATCCTCCCACGAGTCTATTCATACCAAAGGCAACGAAATCGGACCTCAAATGGTCCCTCAAATCCCCACTCAAGGCTCTCCAATACCAAGCCCTAATCCCTCAATTTTCTTCCTTAATTTCCACTAATACCATGATTAAACAATGGAAAAATGGTCATAAACTCAAGTAATGAAGCTTAGGTAGCTTACCCAACTGATAATCTTCAATTTCCCCTTGAAATTCACTGCCCTAGCTCACTTCCCGTCTTCAAAAATAGAGAAATTAGCAAAAAATCGCGAAGGAGACCTTATATACTTTCTGACCCAGGTATTCTGCACCAGTGGACCCTTTCTCCTCTTCTGCGCTACCGCATATGCGGTCAATCTACCGCCTCTACAGTTTACACTTAAATCCCTAGAACCGCAAATGCGACATGTCTTCCGCATCTGCGGTCACACAGGTGCGCACGATTCTGCACATGCGATTTCTGATCCTCTAGCCCCTGGCCGCTTCTACGGCTTGCTTCCACATCTGCGGGAGTCGCAGCTACGACCTCCCAACTGCAGATGCGGTTATGACAACAACCATAAAACTTCAGCTGCCAAAATCAACTCCAAATTCTCTCGCCAACTATCCGAAATCATCCCGAGGCCCCCATGACCTCAACCAAAAGCACAAACTAGTCATATACCAATATCCAAACTTATACAAATCTTCAAAACACCTCAAACAACATCGAATCAACCAAATCACAACGTATTCAAGCCTAAGGTTCAAAAATCTTCCAAATTCCGCTTTTGTTCAAAAAGTCTATCAAACCACGTCCGAATGACCTAAAATTTTGCACACACATCCCAAATGACACGATGGACCTACTGCAACTCCCAGAAATCCATTCCGACCCCTATATCAAAATCCCACCTATCAACTAGAAGACGCCAAAAATCCAATTTCGCCAATTCAAGTCTAAATCTACTTCGGACCTCCAAAACACATTCTGATCACGCTCCTAAGTCCCAAATCACCTCCCAAAGCTATTCGAACCATCAAAATTCTCATCCGAGCCTTTATTCACATAAGTCAACATCTGGTTGACGTTTCCAACTTAAGCTTACTCAAAAGAGACTAAGTGTCTCAAACCTCACCAAAACCTCTCCGAACCCGAGCCAACCAACCCGATAACACATAATACAGCTGAATAAGAATATAAGAAGCAAAAATGGGGGAAACGGAGTGGTATCTCATGAAATGATCGCTCGGGTCGTTACATCCTCCCTCTCTTAAACAAATATTCGTCCTCGAACGAGTTAAGAAACATACCTGAAGCCTCAAATAGGTGAGGATATCTGCTCTGCATCTCCCGCTCAGTCTCCTAGGTAGCCTCCTCCGCGGGCTGACCTCTCCACTGCACCTGCACTGAAGCTATATCCTTTGATCACAACAGTCGAACATGACACTCCAAAATAGCTATTGGATCCACATCATAAGTCAAATCATCATCTAACTGAACCGTGCTGAAATCCAAAACATATGATGGATCACCAATATACTTCGGGCGCGTAGAAGCATGAAATACTGGATGCACACTCGACAAGCTGGGTGGCAAAGCAAGCTCATAAGCCACCTTCCCAATCCTCCGAAGCACCTCAAAAGGCCCAATGAACCGAGGATTCAATTTACCCTTCTTCCCAAATCTCATAACACCCTTCATGGGTGAAACCTTCAATAGAACATTCTCACCAACCATGTAGGACACATCCCGAACCTTCCTGTCAACATAACTCTTTTGTCTCGATTGTGCTGTACGAAGCCTCTCCTGAATCACCTTCACCTTGTCTAAAGCATCCTGCACCAAGTTTGTACCTAATAGCCTAGCCTCACTCGGCTCAAACCAACCAACTGGAGATCTACACCGCCTCCCATACAAAGTCTCATATGGAGCTATCCGAATACTCGATTGGTAACTGTTGTTACAAGAAAACCTTACGAGTGGTAGAAACTGATCCTATGACCTTCCAAAATCAATGACACAAGCGCGCAACATGTCCTCCAATATCTAAATAGTGCGATCGGACTGCCCGTCCGTCTGAGGATGAAAAACTATGCTCAACTCAACCTAAGTACCCTACTCTCGCTGCACAGACCTCCAAAACTGTGAAGTAAAGTTAGTGCCCCTATCTGAAATGATGGAAACTAGGATACCATGCAAACGGACAATCTTCTGGATATAGATCTTTGCCAACCGCTCTGAAGAATAGGTAGTACACACAGGAATAAAATGCGCGGACTTGGTCAGCCGATCCACAATCACCCAAATAGCATCAAACTTCTTCAAAGTCTGTGGGAGCCCAACTACAAAGTCCACGGTGATCCGCTCCCACTTCTACTCTGGAATATTCATCTGCTGAAGCAATCCATCCGGTCTCTGATGTTCATATTTCACCTACTCACAATTGAGACACCGAGCCACAAATCTGACAATGTCTTTCTTCATTCTCCTCCACCAATAATGTTGTCTCAGATCCTGTTACATTTCGCGACACCTGGATGAATAGAATACCGCGAGTGTGACACCCCGCAATATTACGTCCCGCAGTATTATATTATGATTATGCTACGTCTTGTAGTATTTTATTATGAGGATTTTATGCCTTGTAGTATTACATTACGATAATGTTACGCTTCGCAGTATTAAATTATGACGATGTTGTACCCTGTAGTATTGTACGTTGAATTTGTCATAAGGTAATTGACATCAGTCCAAGGAAATGATTTGAAGGTTATAAGGATTATGATATTTCAAACAAGTGATGAGTAAATTCATGAAGGTGAGAGGGGAAGTAAGTCAAAGAAAATGAATTTTTGTCCAAGTTTGGCATGTTGGGATAAAATTCGGGTCGAGCGTTAATACCCGATATTTATGGACAAGTACCATACAACGTACCATATGGCCATGATGGTAAGGTGTATAAAGTATATTAAAAGTGAGTAGTATTTTATGTAATGTGAGATAACTCTTGATTATGTGAATAATTGATAATTATTGGTTAATGGGGAATTAGTATATTAATTAAGGAATTAATTAAGTTATTGGATAAGGATGATTAATCTCCTAATGTGGCAGCCAAGGTGTCCTGATTTTACAGCCCAAATAAGTGACTCTTCAGTCACATTATAAGCCTATAAGGTGGCAAAACATGGAGGAGTCTTTGTCCAACTAAGCAAACAAGTGGGCCCCACACCCAAAAGACTAAAGAGAGCTTTTTACTTTATTTTCAATCTCTACAATTCAAAGCTAGCTTTAGTAAGATAATGTTACAGATGTAACGTGTGTTTTTCAACAAAAATTCATACAAAACTATTTATCATAATAGCAACGGAATTTTGCAATTCTAAGGGAGTACAGTGCAAGTTTTCTCAAGAATATCGTAAGAATTCTCCCCTACTTTGATCCACCATTATGTTATTGTTGTAATTGAAGTATGTTAAAGGGATTGTCAAGAAAATTGGCTCAGGTATGTTAAGTCTATCCCTTCTTTCTTTTGGCATGATTCATACGACACAAACGAAACGTGCAAATGCACAATTTCCATACATGACTCTATTCATAGAATTATTAGAGATGCTTATGTTCTTGATTATCCATGTGTAATATTATTCTATCATCTGTTCATGGGTCTCAGAAAAATACGTAAGTTGAAAAAAGTTTACTTCATGATATTATTCAAAGGCATAATGGTCTTATAACACTCCAAAAGATTTTATAAACATACTTTTGATGCATTGCATTCATGTACATTGACCCATGACCAGATGGAGTTATATATGCGTATATATGTATGTATATAGGACATGGGAAACATTATGGAGTTATATATGCACCACCACGTGATCAGCTGGTATACATTGATGATTTTGCCAATAGTGGCCGAGATGATATGATGGGACACCCTCAGAGGCTGATGATATTATGAAACATGTACCTATGCACGATATGACATTCATATGCATATGCATGACACTATAATTATTTCATGATGTACAAAGTTATCCAGACTTACAGGTGGAGTCATTTACTCTATATTTCCTCCATATCTATTATGTACTTATTTATGTGCCTTACATACTTAGTACATTATTCGTACTGACGTCCCTTTTTTGCCTGCGATGCTACGTTTCATGCCCGCAGGTCCCGATAGATAGGTCAAGAGCCCTCCAAGTAGGCTATCAGCTCAGGGGAAGATGTTGGTGTGCTCCATTTGCTTCGGAGTTGCTTGTTTGGTTAGTATGAGTTAGATGTGTATTGTTTGGTATGGCGGGACTCTGTCCCGACCTTTATGAAAATTATGTATTCTTAGATGCTTGTAGATAGATGTCAGATCGTATGGCCTTGTCGGATTATTTTCAGTGTTCAAGTGGTTATTTTTGTCTTAGAAGCCCATATGTGTTATGTATAAGTTGGCATTACCTGTTGTATTCTACCTATTTCACGGCAGCATCTCTGGCACAGTTAATTATGATAGTATGACATGAAAAGATACGTTATGTTGGTACTCGGTTGAGCAAGGTACCGTGTGCCCGTCGCGGTCCATCGTTTTGGGTCATGACAAAAGTGGTATTAGAGCAGTTCTGTCCTAGGGAGTCTACAAGTCGTGACTAGTAGAGTCTTATTTATGGGTGTGTCGTGCACCACACTTATAAGCAGGAGGCTACAGGGCATTTAAGACTGTCACTCTTTCTTCTTACTCTAGATCGTTTGGTAGAGCTCACTTATAAGAATTCAAATTTTGAACTTCTGTTTTATTCGTAATAAGATGATACCTACGTTCAGAAAGATGATCGATAACAGATATAGCTGTGGAAACATGATGAGTAAATGCGAGGTCTTCAGCAGATCATGTGTGTACTAAAAGGTGCACGGTTCTTGATAATGAGCTTTTAGGAAAGAATACTTATCCACTCTTATGGTGAAAAAGAATAACAGAATCGGAAGTTAGACACAAGTTGCAGCAAGTAGAAGAAGCAAGGTTAAGAAGGGTACAAGTTACCCAATTAATAAAGATTATAATTATTTACTATTCAAGAAGGGAGATATAAGCATTTTGAATTACCTTCAACAGTAATAGATGTACGTACAATCGGCCACAACTATCTCAGTCATGCCCTATGGGGAGATAACGGATATGGTTTAAGTGAAGGACAGGATAGTAGGATCTGGCTGGGGTTAGAGTAACCCAAAATGAGGAATGGATGGTTTGCGTTAGTTGACATTTCCGAAGGATATTACAAGGGATAAATATTACCTTAGTGTGACTCTCGTCCCTAGTAGAGCGAAGGGGTTGAGCAACCCGAAAAGCTGGTGAATGAAGCAAGGAGAGCTAAAAATATTAGCTGGAAATAAGAAAAGAACTAATGAAGCATTAAGAGTAAGATGTGATACCTGGATGACAACGGTAGGTCAAAAAGATAACAAAATTACAGAATCTATAGTCAAATGAAGAAAGAGACGAGGGGTGATGGGCCTAAAGACAGTAAAATAATATAGGCCATAAAGTCATAACCTCATTTCGAGAAATAAGTTTGTGACTCCAACGTGATTATCAGAAGAAAAAGTTAGACCCAGAGCAATAGAAATCAGTATGAACTGGTGAGCAAGATAAACAAAACATGAATTAGTGACTGAGTGATTTGATAATGGCTGACATCATGAGAATTTTAGATTGCATTCCGTCGATAATAGAATGGACAACCTAAGAAGATTTATGAGAAATTCAAAGGATGGTCATTCAGGAAGACGCTTCCCTAAAGAGATCAAAGTTAAGCTTAAGGAACTGTATGTGCTAGTTAGACTAAGTGTCACCCTCATGAGTAGGGAATTTTGTTATCCTTGGTATAGAAGGATTACTGTGAGGCAAGTAAGGGTCATCAATGATATGAAAAGATGCCATAATATTAGTACTTCCCCAAAGGGGGGAATATGGAGTGATGTGGCATTAAGTGGGAATTAAGTGGTTGTAGTAACTATGGAATAATAAAGGAAGAATGCGATAAGACTGAGAAAGGAATAAGATTGCACTTCCTACAGGTATGCTACATTTCTAGAACATTATGCAAGTACAATGTCAAGGAAAGGAAGCAGGGTTCCAACCCGGGATGTTTTTGATAAATAAGGAACTAATGCGACAGGTAAGTTAAGACAAAAGGAATAACCCAAGAAAGATTACTCGAAATATTGATATGAGAATGGGACAACGAGTAGTTAGTAGTTAATTCAGGAAGAGCCCAGTTATGGCTAGGCAAGAAGATAAAGAGAAATCAACAAATCAATTCAAAATAAACATAGTGAAGCCCAACATGGGAGTTCAGTCTCGCAGATATGACATCGAAACCCTTGGGAAATATTCAGATAGGAGTTGGGGTAGTTAAAGGTATCGTATGAATGTTATGGAAATAAAAGAAACTGCCATTAGGAAGACAGTCAAAATATCAGTTCAGGAGCAACCCTACGAGCACAAGGGTGTGGAGGTAAGAACTATTGATAATTATAGGTAAGTACAAACATCAAGAATTCCATCAGGTATACGATGTAATAAGCTCACAACTTTACAAGGTTCAAGAGTTTTCCCTAAGTACTACAACGAAAGACTAGCTGAGTAAATAAGGAAGAAGGCTTCAACTTAAGCACAATGACCTAAAGAGGAAATGGTCATGTAACAACAGTCTCAAAACAATAGTTTAAGCACTTCAAAGGAAAGTGGCACCTGTCGTGGCTAATGAATGGGAAGTAAAATTAAAAGTAATATTAGAGATCATATGAGTTGCACGGAAACTCTGGCATGTGTGGGCACTAAGATAAGCTAAGTATAGACATAACAAGAGGGCAGAAAAATCAAAAAAAGTAATAGCTTATGTTGAAAGGAAGCTAAGATGGAACGAAAGAAATTATTCGATCAATGATCCAGAGTTGGTTACGTTATGTACGCACTTAAGGATTCAGAGTTTTATACATGTAGCATATACAGCCGTAGAATATTCTGGTATACGTTAAGATAAAGAATTGAGCCCAGGTAATAAACAAAGGATTAAATTATTAAAGGATTGTATCATGCATATTGCTCAACACCCATGAAAGGCTAAACAGAATAACTAATACCAGGAACCACAGATCGGAAGAAAGCTTAAGCCAACGTAAAGGCCGATCAGAAGAAGGAGGAAACTAAAGAGTTACATCACCCAAGTAAATCAGGAGTTAGATTATTGGACCCAGAAAAGTAAAAACATCATGATCGAGAACATTGCAGGAACTCCCTAAAAATCAGAGGTACGAGAGAGATAGTACAACAACCATAGTCTATAACGGCTCTATGATAAAGCTAGTTAAAAAAAGTAACAGCCTCATAAGAAATCAGTATGAAGCTCCCACCGGATTGTACTATTATAATAGAGCTTGAAGTTGTGGTGTGAATCATACCTATTTGGAATGGAGGTTATGAAGGAGATAGAAAATATGATGCGAGATTTTAAGTAAGTAAGGTAAAGGTGAACAACGAACGAGATACTCAAATACAGAAAGTTGTAAATAGCCCATACTTCGGATAGAAGGCTAAAAGCGCGGGGATTTAATATCTAGGAATGATAGCGGCATCATTAGTGGCATATCCTATAGCCTATGGTTTCTACGTATCGAGGAGGCTAATTAATACAGCAAAGAAAAGTTTGAGACGATGTGATGTCTCGCTTGACATTCCAGAGAGACATAAGGAAACCTATGATACAAGCAAGTTGAAAGAAGGTTGCGAGTTATATAAATAAATATGGGTAGGTCGCGAGCTTAAGTATGGCAAAGCGACAAGGTTTTAGGAAGGCAAGAGTAAGGATACGAAAGGGCGAGTGAGAAGGTGACGAGAATGGATAAGTCCTCAGGATTAAACCCATGAAAACAGGTAAGCTAATGGTTTCACTAAGTCATAGAAAGCTCAGTATAGCCTGAATGAACTCAAAGGAGTCTAAGGCTAATAGCATTTAGAAGAGATGGAATGTTGCCCTAGTAATAGAATGAGGGTGTAATTGTGATAGATAAAGGATGGCGTTTGGGCCTTCGATGAGAAATGATTTGAAGAAAGGGAATCATGAATTGTACGAGATCAATTTACTTACGTAAGGTGAATCAAATTGGGATGCTATGAAATATGGTTATAGAGGGACAGTATCGTCCCCAGGTAGGTCGGTAAAATATCTTCAAATGTTCTTCAATGCCACGTAAGCCCTAGTGATTACATAAGAAGATCCAAGTTATCAGTGGTGAATTGTATATCAATATTGAGGTGAATCAACAATGGATGGACAAAAGTTATAAAGTATGAGATACGATTAGGCCGTCATTCTTAAGATAAATAATAATGAGAGAGTATTAAAGGACTTGGATTTATACATATGGGATAAGCAACGAAAGTAACCGGGAGTTGGTAGCAGACCTCAGTAAAGATACTTTGAGGTAAGAGTTATGGTATAGTATGAGCTACCTAGGTGCAGTAAAGTCAAACGGATGGATGAACAAAATAAGGTGTAGAAATATTCGTGAGTTCAACAAAGTACCGAACAAAGAATTTCGGTATACCCATAGATGTCCAGAGGAACATCTTATCAAGCTCAATATATGTTTACCAAGTGAAGCCTAGAGGTTGGCTAAATGGAGGAAAAAAAAGAAAGAACGCTCACATAGGCGTACTTACAAGGAAAAAGTCGTACAGGCTTCATGACAGAAGGTAACAAGAGTTACGAGATTAGAACAATCCCGATCACAGGCCGTGGTGTAAGAAAGAGACCTACAGGTAGGAATACCCTAGACTTTGGATTTATTCACAGAACAGCTTCCTAAATTGCGAGAAGAGTATTAAGGTATTCAAAAGAGATATAAGTTATGAAAATGATAAAAGCATCAGTCAACATTCGAGGACGGATGTTCCAAAGGGGGGAATGATGTTACGCCCCGTAATATTACGTTGATATTACATCCCGCAGTATTATATTACGAATATGTTACGTCGTGTAGTATTTTATTACGAGGATGTTACGCTTGCAGTATTACATTACGACGATATTGCACCCTTTAGTATTGTAGGTTAATTTGTCGTAAGGTAAATGACATCAGCCCAAGGAAATAATTATTTGAAGGTTATAAGGATTATGCTATTTCAAACAAGTGATGAGTAAATTCATGAAGGTGAGAGGGGAAGCATGTCAAAGAAAATAAAATTTCATCCAAGTTTGGCATGTTGGGATAAAATTCGGGCCGAGCGTTAATACCCGATATTTATGGACAAGTACCATAAAAGGAACTATATAGCCATGATGGTAAGGTGTATAAAGTATATTAAAAGTGAGTAGTATTTTATGTGATGTGAGATAATTCTTGATTATGTGGATAACTGGATAATTATTGATTAATAGGGGATTATTAAATTAATTAAGGAATTAATTAAGTTATTGGATAAGGATGATTAATCTCCTAATGTGGCAGCCAAGGTGTCCTGATTTTATAGCCCAAATAAGTGACTCTTATGTCACATTATAAGGTTGAAAAACATGGAAGAGTCTTTGTCCAACTAAGAAAACAAGTGGGTCCCACACCCATAAGACTAAAGAGAGATTTTTACTTCATTTTGAATATCTACAATTCAAAGGTAGCTTCAGTAAGATAATGATACAAATGTAACGTGTGTTCTTCAACAAAAATTGATACGAAACAATTTATCATAATAGCAACGGGATTTTGCGATTCTAAGGGAGTACGGTGCAATCTTTCTCAAGAATATCATAAGGATTCTCTCCTACTTCGATCTGCCGTTACATTATTTTTGCAATTGACGTATGTTAGAGGGATTGTCAAGAAAATTGGCTCAGGTATATTAAGACTATCCCTTCTTTCTTTTGACATGATCCATACGAAAACCTAAAACATGCAAATGCACAATTTGCATACATAACTCTATTTATAGAATTATTAGAGATGCTTATGTTCTTGATTCCCTATGTGTCATATTATTCTATAATCTGTTCATGGGTCTCAGAAAAATACGTAAGTTGAAAAAAGTTTACTTCATAATATTATTCAAAGGCATAATGGTATTATGACGCTCTAAAAGATTTTATTAACATACTTTTCTTGCAACATTGATCCATGACCAGATGGAGTTATATACGCGTATATATGTATGTATATATATGTATATGGGATATGGGAAAGGTTATGGCGTTATATACGCACCACCACCTGATCTGCTGGTATACGTTGATGATTTTGCCCATAGTGGCCGAGATGATATGTTGGGACGCCCTCAGAGGCTGATGATACATTCATACGCATATGCATGACACTATAATTAGTTCATGATTTACAAAGTTATCCAGACTTATAGGTGGAGTCATTTACTCTATATTTCCTCCATGTCTTTTATGTACCTATTTATGTGCCTTACATACTCAGTACATTATTCATACTGACGTCCCTTTTTGCCTGGGGGCGCTGCGTTTCATGCCCGCAGGCCCCAATAGACAGGTCAAGAGCCCTCCAAGTAGGCTATTAGCTCAACGGAAGATGTTGGTGCGCTCTTTTTGCTTCGGAGTTGCTTGTTTGGTTAGTATGAGTTAGATGTGTATTGTTTGGTATGGCAGGACTCTGTCCCGACCTTTATGAAGATTATGTATTCTTAGAGGCTTGTAGACAGATGTCATGTACGTAACCGATCGTATGGCCTTGTCGGCTTATATTCTGTGTTCAAGTGGATACTTTGGTCTTAGAGGCCCATATGTATTATGTATAAGTTGGCATTACTTGTTGTATTCTACCTATTTCACGGCAGCCTCTCCGACTCAGTTAATTATGATAGTATGACATGAAAAGATATATTATGTTGGTACTCGGTTGAGTAAGGTAGCGGGTGCCCATTGCGGCCCATCGGTTTGAGTCGTGACAGCGAGTTATGGGCCTCCTCTAGAATCAACTCCAAAAGCCCATCCACATTGGGCACACATATCCGGCCCTGCATCCTCAATACCCAGTAGTCACCAATAGTCACATCTCTGGCATCATCGTGCTGAACTCTGTCCTTAAGGACAACAAAATGAGGATCACCATATTGGCGCTCTCTAATGCAATCAAATAAGGAAGACCGAGAAATCACACAAGCCAATACCCGATTGGGCTCCGAAATATCTAACCTCACAAACCGATTGGTCAAGGCCTGAACATCAACTGCAAGAGGTCTCTCCACAACTAGAATATATGCCAAAACTCCCTATACTCACCGCCTTCCAGCTCAAAGCATCGGGCACCACAGTGGCCTTCCCCGGATGGTACAAGATAGTAATATCATAATTCTTTAGCAGCTCCAACCATCTCCGCTGCCTCAAATTGAGATCCTTCTGTTTAAACAAGTGCTGGAGGCTACGATGATCAGTAAGCACCTCACAAGATACACCATACAAATAATGCCTCCAAATCTTCAACGCGTGAACAATGGCAGCCAACTCTAAATCATGAACAGGGTAGTTCTTCTCACGGGGCTTCAACTGACGAGAAGCATAAGCAATAACTCTACCCTCCTGCATCAACACACACCCAATACCAACTCTCGAAGCATCACAATAGACGGTATACAAACCTGAAGCTGATGGCAAAACTAACACTGCAGTTGTGGTCAACGCAGTCTTGAGCTTCTGAAAGCTCTCATCACACCCATCCGACCACCTGAATGGAGCACCCTTTTGAGTCAAATTGGTCAAGGGCGATGCGATAGATGAAAATCCCTGAACAAACCGGCGGTAACAACCGCCTCTATCTTATTTGGATCAACCTGAATACCCTCACTGGACACCACGTGCCCTAAGAAAGCCACTGAACTAAGCCAAAACTCACACTTGGAGAACTTTGCATAAAGCTTATCCTCCCTCAATTTCTGCAACACCACTCTCAAATGCTCCGCGTGCTCCTCCTAACTACGCGAATACACCAGAATATAATCAATGAAAACTATGACAAACAAGTCGAGATAAGGTCGAAACACATTGTCCATCAAATGCATGAATGTTGCTGGGGCATTGGTCAGCCCAAAAGACAACACCAAGAACTCATAATTACTATATCGGGTCCTCAAAGCTGTTTTAAGAATATCGAGTCCTTGATCTTCAATTGGTGATAACCTGAACGGAGATTAATTTTAGAGAACACTCTCGCTCCCTGAAGATGGTCAAACAAATCATGAATACGAGACAGGGGATACTTGTTCTTAATTGTTACTTTGTTCAACTGCATGTAAGTAATGCACATCCTCATCGTTCCATCCTTATTCTTCACAAATAGTACAGGCGCACCCCAAGGCGACACACTAGGCCGAATAAACCCCTTATCAAGGAGTTCCTGAAGCTGCTCCATCAAATCCTTCAACTCAACTGGTGCCATACGATACGGTGGAATAGAAATGGGCTGAGTGCCGGGCACCAAATCAATACCAAAATCAATATCCCTTTCCGGTGGAATGCCCGGCAGGTCTGCAGGAAAAAACATCGGGAAATCCCTCACAACAGAAACAGAACCAATACTAGTAGTATCGGCACTGACATCCCTCACAAAGGCTAAGTATGAAAGACAACCTTTCCCAAGCATCCGTTGGGCCTTCAAAAACGAAATCACCCTACTGGGGACAAAATCAATAGAACCTCGCCACTCAATCCGTGGCACACCCGGCTTAGCCAACGTTACTGTCTTAGCGTGACAGTCCAATATAGCACAACATGGAGATAGCCAATCCATGCCCAATATCACATCAAAGTCAACCATACAGAGCAACAATAGATCCACTCGGGTCTCCAGACCCCCAATAGTCACCACACATGATTGGTACAAACGGTCCACCATAATAGTATCGCCCACTGGAGTAGATACACAAACAGATAAAGCAAGAGACTCACGGGGCGTATCCAAATAACGGGCAAAGTATGAAGACACATATGAAAAAGTGGAACGAGGATCAAATAGTACAGAGGCATCTCTGCGGCAAACTGAGAAAATACTTGTAATCACAGCATTTGAAGCAACAACATCTGATCTAGCTGGGAGTGCATAGAAACAAGCCTGACCACCACATGATCGACCCCCCCCCCCCCTCGAGGCGACCCCTAGCTGACTGACCCCCACACTTAGCTGCCTGAGCGGGTGGTGAAGTAACTGGAGCTGGAGTCGAGGGATGACCCTTCTGTTGAGACGGACCCTCAAGAAGATGAGGACAATGCCTCCTCATATTTCTAAACTCTCCACACTCATAACAACTCCCCGGTGCTGGAGACGGGGACTGAAGGGAACCCCAGTTCAGGAATGACTAGCAGATGCACCTGGCATAGAAGAGCCCTGAACTGATGGAGCACGGGACGAACTCTGGGCTGGAAGGGAACTGAGTGATGAGTGGCCCTGATGAGAACTGTGAGAACCCTGACCGAACGATACCCCACGATAACTTGGACGAGTTGACTGAGCACGCCTAAATGGACGGCCTCTGCCATGCTGAAACTGACCCATCAAAGGAGTACTACCAAAGCTACCAGATCCATGAAGCCTCTTGGCCTCCCTCTCATCTTGCTCCTGGAGACGAACTGACTCAATCTCGTGGGTGATATCAATAATCTCCTGAAAAGTAGCACCTGACACCCTCTCCCTAGTCATGAGAATCCGAAGCTGATATGTGAGGCCATCAACGAACCTCCTGATCCTCTCTCGATCTGTGGGAACTAACCAGACCGCATGACGAGCTAACTCAGAGAACCGCATCTCATACTGTGTCACAGTCACATCTCCCTGACGCAACTGCTCGAACTGCCTGCACAGCTCCTCTCTGCGAGACTGTGGCACACACTTCTCCAGAAAGAGAACGGAGAACTGCTGCCAAGTAAGGAGCGTTGTACCAACAGGCCTACGCCTCTCATAAGCCTCCCACCAATAAATTCAGCTCCAGAAAACTAAAAATTAGTAAATGCTACACCACTGATCTCTAGAATACCCGTTGTGCGAAGAATCCTCTGACACTTGTCCAAGAAACCTTGGGCATTCTCGCCCTCAGTACCCCTGAAAGTTAGAGTCTGAAGTCTACCAAACCTTCCAATCGACGCTGCTCGTCGTCAGGCATAATTGGTACCACATACTCCTTTGCTGGTACAACCGGCTGGGCTAGAGGTGCCCCCGGTGTCTGAAGTCCATGCACAACCTACTCAGGTGTGCAAGCAACGGGAGTCTGAGTGCCTCCCCCGGCCTGAGAAGTAGCTACGGTCGTAGTAACTAAGACGGCCTGATCCAAACCAGTGCACACTGATAGTATCTGAGCTAGAGCCTCTTGAAGGCCTTGAATCACAATAGGCACAGTCGGTGCCTGAGTTGGTGCTGCTGGAGCATCCGCAATTGGGACCTGATCCTGAACTGGGGCGGCTCGTGGATCTACAGGTGTTGCCCTTGCTGCTGTGCGGGCTACACCGCTGGCCCTACCATAGCCTCGATCGCGTCCTTGGCCTCTAGTGGCCCCAGCCGGTGGTACTGGTGGTCGTCTATCCTAACCGGTAGCACGTGTCCTCACCATCTGTGAGAGAATAGAATAACAGAAATTTTGTACTAGAATCAACAAATTCGCACGAGAAGAATTCAAGAATGAGAAGTTTTCCTAAAAGGTCGGCAGCCTCCCGGTGATCAATACAGACGTCTCCGTATCGATCCCCGATACTCTACTAAACTGGCTCAAGACTCGCGAGACCTATGTAACCTAGGCTCTAATACCAACTTATCACGACCCCAAATACCTCGGTCGTGATGGTGCCTATAACAATACTAGGCAAGCCAACCCAGACAAGTAACCACAGGGAATTCTTTTTATAAACCATTTTCTAACATGATTAAGATTCAAATTCTCATAAGAATTATATAAATAAACTGAAATATGCGTAAAAACAGTATGAAAACACAGCCCAACAATGCGGTGTCACAAGTCTAGAGCCTCTAGATACAACCAATCTGACTGACTAATACATAATAAGCCCTAAAATGTAGAAAACAAAGAATGGAAGGAGGAAAGTAGGGTTGTGGACGCCGTGCATCTACCTTGTAGTCTCCGATAAGGTCCGATAATGCTGGGGGCCCTCACTCTGCCGCACGGGCACCGGGATCTGCACACAAGGTGCAAGTAGTATCGTGAGTATGCCAACTCAGTAAGTAACTAAAGTAAATAAGGTATGAGTGCAGTGACGAGCAGCTAAAAAGTCATATATAAGAGTATACAACAGAGTATCAAATCAAACTCAACATTTGAAAAGCCAATTAGTTTGTAAAAACTTCAGTTTCAATTGAAATACTTTGCAATCATTTACATAGCAGTTTTCAACATAGGCTCGTTATAAAAGAAGAGTGAGAATCAACAAAATATGTCATAAATGAGCCCCTCGGGCAAGGTATCACTCATAAATATAGCCTCTCAGGAAAGCCTCTCAGTCACCCGTGTCTCAGCTCTCGTCACACAGTATTCACACCCAGCACTCAGACTCAATAATATCTCATAATAGTAATAATCATAATAACCGATACGGCATGCATCCCGATCAATAGTTTATAGCCTACTACGCTCACTGAGGGTGTACAGACTCCAGAGGGGCTCCTACAACCCAAGCGTCATTTCGCTGCGGCATGCAGCCCGATCCATATAAGTATTGATGCGGCGTGCAGCCAGATCCATAATATATACATATAATATTACGTCGGCGTGCAGTCCGATCCGTAATATATATATAATCCTCACCATTAGGTCCTCAACCTCTCTCAGCCATTAACCATACAGCCACTCGGGCCTAACAATGGAAATCGGGGAAATTCAGCCCACACAATTTTTCACATTTTAAGAAGTAGAGTGATAAAAACCAAGTTTAAAGAATAAAAAGGTAAAACATGACTGATGATATGCTTTCAAACATATAGAGTGAGGAAAACATTAAAAATGCCCCTAAGGGTCTCAACAAGTCGGCAGACCCCAAACATGGCATACAACCCATAATATAGTATCAATCTCTAAAATACGTGATATCGTAAGATTTCAAATCAAATACACAAATTAATAGTCGCTGCGAGACGGACCAAGTCACAATCCCTACCTGTGCATTCCTAGACGCTCGTCACCTAGCATGTGCGTCACCTCATTTGTCAAAATAATACGAAATACTGGGGTTTATACCCTCAGTTCCAGATTTACAATGATTACTTACCTCAAACCGGGTGAAATACTACTCCGTGATGCCTTTGCCTCTCGCCTCAACCTCAACTCGTGCCGAATCTACCCAAAATCAGAATCATAACATTAGAATATGCTAAGGGAACGAAGCTCATGCATAAATAATCAAATAATACCAAAAATCCCGAAATTGATTCAAACCCAACCGCCGGGCCCACATCTCGAAATTTGATAAAAATCACATTAATAGAGTCCTTGTCCTCCCACGAGCCTATTCATACCAAAAGCATCGAAATCGGACCTCAAATGGTCCCTCAAATCCCCACTCAAAGCTCTCCAATACAAAGCCCTAATCCCTCAATTTTCTTCCTTAATTTTTACTAATACCATGATTAAACAATGGAAAAATGGTTATAAACTCAAGTAATGAAGCTTAGGTAGCTTACCAACTAATAATCTTCGATTTCCCCTTGAAATTCACTGTCCTAGCTCACTTCCCGTCTTAAAAAATGGAGAACTTAGCAAAAATTTGCGAAGGAGACCTTAGATATTTTTTGACCCAGGTATTTCACACATGCGGTCCCTTTCTCCGCTTCTGCGCTACCGCATCTACGGTCAATCTACCGCTACTGTGGTTTTCACTTAAATCCCTGGAACCGCACATGCGACCTATCTTCCGCATCTGCGGTCACGCAGGTGCGCTCATGATTATGCACCTGCGATTTCTGGTCCTCTATCCCCTGGCCGCTTCTGCAGCTTTCTTCCGCATCTGCGGGAGTCGCACTTGCGGCCTATGACAGCAACCATAAAACTTCAGCTGCTAAACTCAACTCCAAAATCTCCTGCCAACCATCTGAAATCACCCCGAGGCCCCCGGGATCTCAACCAAAAGCACGAACTAGTCATATACCAATATACAAACTTATACAAATCATCAAAACACCTCAAACAACATCGAATAAACCAAATCATATCAGATTCAAGCCTAAGGTTCCAAAATCTTCCAAATTCCGCTTTTGATCAAAAAGTCTATCAAACCACGTCCGAATGACCTGAAATTTTGCACATGCATCCCAAATGACATGATGGACTTACTGTAACTCCCGGAATTCCGTTCCGACCCCTATATCAAACTCTTACCTATCAACCGAAAAATGCCAAAAATCCAATTTCGCCAATTCAAGCCTAATTCTACTACGGACCTCCAAAACACATTCCAATCATGCTACTAAGTCCCAAATAAACTCCCGAAGTTATCCGAACAATCGGAATTCACATCCGAGCCTTTATTCACATAAGTCAACATCTGGTTGACTTTTTCAACTTAAGCTTACTCAAAAGAGACTAAATTTCTCAACCCTTACCAAAACCTCTCCGAACCTGAGCCAACCAACCCGATAACACATAATATACCTGAACAAGACAATATGATGCAAAAATAGGGGAAACGGAGCGGTAACTCATGACACGACCGGCCGGGTCGTTACAGTTTTCTTCATCGAAAAGCGAGGTGTTCCCCGGACTCGGTTTCACCCGTATACAACTGAATCTACCGCATAAATAAATGTATCGATATTCTAAGCATGCATTGCCGTAACTGCAATCGTATACCGAGAAAGCAACTTAAAAAAAAGTGTTGAGATCTTTGGGGTATTCATTAGGGGTGGGCATTCGGGCAGTTCATATTAAATATAGAATTTCGTTTTGGATTTTCAGTTTTTGGATTGAAGAAATAACAATTCAAATCCAATCCAAATAAGCTCGGATTGGACCGGACATTTTAAGTTCGGTTTCGGATTAATCGGGTTGGATATTTTGGATTTTCGGTTTTGAGCTTATAAGTTGACATGTTTCTTCTTTTTACAAAAATTAATACTCCCTCCGTTCCAGTTTATGTGTACTTATTTCCTTTTTGGTCCGTTCCAAAAAGAATGACCCCTTTCTAAGCTTGGAAATAATTTAGCTTAATGTTACACTTCTACCCTTAATGAGAAGCTTTTATAACCACACAAATACTCTGGGCCCCTTTCTGAGTTGTTTAGGACCACAAATTCCAAAAGTCTTCATTTTTTCTTAAACTCCATGCCCAGTCAAACAGGTTCACATAAATTGGAACGGAGGGAGTATCTAAATGAAGTACTCATATTAAATTGCCTGAAAAGTTACGCATTCTCACCGCAATCATCCAAATAAACTTTTCAAGTAATGAAATTACTATCAAGAAAATGCAACAGAGACATTAACATGGCTGATAAGAAGCATTAGTAATAAAACCATGTCCAAATAGAATGTATTCTAACAGTATCTTAGTAATTAATATTGCATATATGAAATAATATTTAATGGATAGGGTATTTAACTTATTACTATTGACATATAGATAACGTACGAAATATAAAGTATAAAATTTTTGGATTTTCGGATATCCAAAAATCCAAAGTACCGAATCCAACATCCAATCCGAAATTCAAAAAATTTAAAAATTAAATCCAAAATCCAATCCGTAATCCGAAAATCCAAACCAAATTTTTTTTAAAATTTGGATTTCAGTTTGGATTTCGAGTTTGCCCACCCCTAGTATTCATTAAGTTAAGATGAACTAGACCCGCATACTCTTTTTGGAATTGAAATCAAACTTTCCTTGTAAACTATAACGCGCAAACTTTGAGGATACCCTTGTAAGTTGAACTCCTTGGCTTCATTGGAAATAAGATCACAGGAAATAAGAAGTCCACTTTTGTTTT
Source organism: Nicotiana attenuata (assembly GCF_001879085.1). Classification (NCBI taxonomy): domain Eukaryota; kingdom Viridiplantae; phylum Streptophyta; class Magnoliopsida; order Solanales; family Solanaceae; genus Nicotiana; species Nicotiana attenuata. Next base: position 231,267 of record NW_017671113.1, read on the forward strand.
GAAGAAACAATAAGTGATTCTTCCAAATTGTTAGTGGGGATTTGAATGGAGGAGGTCTAATTATGTATTTCTTAGTCCATGAATCGTTTACACCGTAGTCCATCATTATCCATACATCCGTTGAATCTTGTGTCAGATCAGCCTCGCCATATGAATCGGGGTAACAAATTAATGTTAGGGACTCATTCAAGATTACAAGGCTATAACACTTCCCATCGTAGCCATTGCAAGAATCAGGCATGATCATGGTGCGAAATATCTCAGTACTCATGTCAAAACAAAGAATTCTCCTTGCGTCAATTGTTTCTGCATACCAATGAAAGGCTCCTTTATGAAAGATCTCGAAATGTGGCAACCAATTAACATTAGGAAACTGTTGACCCACACGGAATTCTCTCCAAGAATCAGTGTGCAAATCATAAACCTCAACTTTTTGATCTATCACGTCCGGAGACCAATCAGCATCCTTAAAAACTTGTAAAATCCTAATCAACTTGTAGTCATTCCCGATCCAATCAAAACCAAACCCAACACCACCCATAAGGGAGAGATCCAAACCCTCTGCGCAAACAAAAGGGCTAGATGGGAGTGGCATGTAATTTCTAGTAGCTGGATTTAATAAGATAATAACTTCAAAATCCGTCAAAGCAAGTAAACCATTGCAAGGGCCGACTAGTTCATTATAAGCATAGTAATAACTGAAGGTCAGATATGGTGGATCTAGATCTGGAAAGACGGAGTTAAGATCATCGTCATTATCACTGTAAATAATAGATATGACATTTTTTAATCCAGCAGGTTCTACTTTGATGGAGCGACTGAAAAGAATGAATTCGTTTTTTCTGGTTGTAGGGCGATTAAGATGAAGATTGATAAATGTTGAGGATTGTACGAGAGTATACCAAGTTCTGGAGATGCATTTAAATCGTATAAGAGATTTCACTGTGAATTTCAAAAGTATATCAATTACCACATCTTCAGGCAATTTTTTCATAATTCCGTCTACCATCATTAATCTCTACAATGCAATGACGAATGATGTCTTTAACAGCTCAGTAACATCATCCTATGAATTGGATGCAAATGCTTATTCCTCGCATATTTAACTCCCTAACAAATTATCTGCCAAACTTGCCGTTGTGATTTGAGTGTTTTACGGTGCAGCATTTTTCGTTTAGTGATAGAGTTATTTTATAGCTTGTTTGGATGATTGACTCATTACTTGTATGTGTCAGATGCATTCATATATGCTCCTAACTTTTAAGCAGAAAATGAATAATTGCATGAACTTCTTGCTCATTAGACAACTTATGACCCTAATTATTTGACAACCGTAGTCCTACCATACTTAGTTTCAATAATATCCCAAAGATATTTGGTAATCTTGTGAGTAGAAATCCATGTGACACCTTTACTACTCAGCAACGTAATGTGATCCATGATATTATAACAATCCAAAAAAATACTGTTCTTCTAGCACATATTACAATTCAATATTTTAATGTTTTTTGATTGTTATCGTTGAGCTTTTCACTTTTGATAAGCTCTACAAAAATATTATTTAAAGAAATAGATATGGTCTTTGTGGAACACTATTCTACACATTTCTAAAATATAGAGTCTCACAATATAGACTAAGAGCCCGTTTGGAAAGCCACCTAGGAATTAAATTTGAGTATAATTGGGTATAATTATACAGTTTGATATGTTTGTTTGGCCAAATGACTACTTGGTCATCATGGAATTGAGTGTAATTACATGGTTTGGTATATATATATATATATATATATATAAAAGTTATTTTACAATATTAATTATAAATATATGATTACTAATTAAGGTATATTCACGAAAAATATATATCTTAAATAACAAATATAACATTATTCATACTTATAAAAGTTTATAGGCATATATTTATCATATTAACTTTTAAATTTTGATAATTACTTCACTTACAATTTAAGTTAACGTGTAATTACAGTTATGCAAACCAAATAGTATACTTGTAATTATACTATGACAAACAAACAGGTTGTCGCAATTATACAACTGTATAATTACTAGGCTACGTAATCACTACCCTAGTAATTATACCAATTCCAACTACCTGGTGACTTTCTAAACAGATCCTAAAAGCATGCAAGTTTAGTATTTTGCAAACACTTAAATGTAACTTAAGCAAATTGACAAGGCTAACAAATTAAACACAAATATAAATCCTAGGTTCGAAAGTTCACTACCTTCATAATTATCGTCTAAGGATAAAAATTAAATGTAAGTTAACAAAATTGTCACGACCCAAATTTTTCGCTCTCGTGAGTCATGATGGCGCCTACTAATGTGAGCTGGGCAAGCCGACTGTTTTGAACAATTTACCTTTTTTTCCATTTTAATCCTTTACAAGAAATTCTGAACAATAACTTAAAGACAGCGGAATCTATAACAAGCGGAAGAAAAATAATAAAACTACTGAGTATAACCAATACAACTATTTCAACAAGACTACCCGGAACTGGAGTCACAACTTCACAGACGGTCTAAGAGTCTATAAATAAAGCTCTGAAAGAAATAAATACAACATTGTCTTTGAAAATACATGAATGAAATAGGAATAGTAGATAGAAGGAGACGCCAAGGCCTGCGGATGCCTGCAGGACTACCCCTTGTCGCCTGATGAACAAGAAACAACAATCTCACTACGGTCTGGAGTCTACAACACTGCTGCACAAAAGAGTGCAGAGCGCAGTATCAGCACAACCAACCCCATGTGCTGGTAAGTGCCTAGCCTAACCTCGGTGAAGTAGTGACGAGGCTAGGACCAGGCTACCAAATAAACCTGTGCAGTTTAACTATATACAACGGAAAGAAGAACAGTAATATACAGTCAAGTGTGGGAAGGGGAAACATGTTGCAGGAAAACATCGGATAATAACAGAAGAACTACAAATAAATATGAGGATCATCACAGTTCAATTGAAAATAGGAAGGGGAAATCATGTTGTGGGGTACAACAAGTATCAACAGGAAACCAGCAATTAAGTGTAGAGAAATCGTAACTCAATTATCAATAAAAATCAGAAAAACAAAGACAAGTGCACGACATCACCCTTCGTGCCTTAACACTCTCTCACCAAAACAATACACGGCATCACCCTTCGTGCTTTAACACTCTCTCACCAAAATAATACACGGCATCACCCTTCGTGCTTTACACTCTTCCTCACCCAAGCAACAAATCACAAGGCAAATAGGGTAAGGGAATCTATAACATCAAAATAAAATCAAGTAACAATAGACAATCAGTAAGTAAACGTAAAGGACAACATAACTCAACTATCAGCAAGAATCAGGAAGATCAAGGACAAGTGCACGACATCACCCTTCGTGCTTTTACTCTCATCCTTACCATAAGAATCAACATAAACTACACGGCATCACCCTTCGTGCTTTTACTCTCATCCTCACCATAAAATCAATATAATAGGCACGGAATGGTACATCGTGCGGTACGGCATCACCCTTCGTGCTTTAACACTCTTCCTCATCCAAACAACAATCACAAGAAATAAGGGCAAGGAAATAAATGAAATCACAATAAAATCCCGGCAATGAACAATAGTACAACAATTAAATCCCGGCAAGGGAGATAACATTAAAGCAACAACATCCGGCAAGGGAGACAATATCATGATCCTCTCTTTTCTTTATTCTTTCACATTTACTTCACAACTAAATTCACAACTTTAGCCAATGCTCTATATGTTCAACAATTCAACTATCAACTCGAGTCAATCCTCTACAACGTTCAACAATTAAATTTTCTACTTGAGCCAATACTCTACCATGTTCAACAATTAAATTCTCAACTTGATCCAACGCTCTTACCATGTTTAAAAATTAAATTCTCAACTTGAGTCAACGCTCTTACCATGTTCAATTAACAATAATACTTCCACAAGTAATCTTCATCAATAGAAATCATCATATAGAGCATGAACAATACGAAACGAAGTCACATAAATCATGGTATAAGACTCATGGGCATGCTTGACACCAACATATAGATACTTGTCACCATGCCTATACGTCGTACTTAACAATTAGCACATAGCAAATAAGACTCAACTCCTAATCCCTCAAGCTAAGGTTAGACCAAACACTTACCCCGATTCCACGGACACAATTCAAGTCTCTAATATCGCTTTACCTCTTGATTCCACCACCAATTCGCTCGTATCTAGCCACAAATTACTTAATTACATCAATAAACGCTAAATGAATAAATTCCAATGCATGAAAATAAGTTTTCCAAAATTTTGCCCAAAAAGTCAAAAATCGCCCCGGGCCCACATGGTCAAAACCCGAGGTTGAACCAAAACCCGATTACCCATTCCCCCACGAACCCAAATATATAATTTTTTTTGAAATCGGACCTAAAATCGAGGTTCAAATCCCCAATTTTTTAAAAACCTAGGTTCTACCCAAAACACCCAATTTTCCCCATGAAAATCATTGATTTTGAGTTGAAATCATGTGAAAAGATGTTAATGATTGAGGAAAATGAGTTAAAATTGACTTACAATCGATTTGAGAGAAGAGTTTTCTTCGAAAAATCGCCCAAGAGTGTTTTGGTTTTGCAAGAGTGTGAAAAATGAGAGATTGTCGGCTAAGTTATAAAATTGGAGGTTACAGGTATGGGAATTGCGAACAGGATTCGCAATTGCAAACTCCGACTTCTGCTAAGTTCGCATTTGCGAATTCAGTGTGGCATTTGCGACTGAAGTCTCGCATTTGCGACCAAGGGGGGGTTCCAAGCAGTTGTCACATTTGCGACACAAATATCGCATTTGCGATGTCGCATTTGTGACAGTTACTTCTCATTTGCGAAGAAGGCAGCCCAGGCCACATCTTACATTTGCGAGCTCGCAAAATGCGAAGCCTGCGGGTCTGTAGCATACCAGCAATTTCCTAAGTTAAAATTTCACTCTGTGGCCTATCCAAAACTCACCCGAGCTCTCGAGGCTCCAAACCAAACATGCACACCAACCTAAAAATATCATACGGACTCGTTCGTGCATTCAAATCACTAAAATAACATCAACAGCTATGAATTTAACACCAAAATCATGAAATTTCTCAAGAACTTCAGATTTTCCATTTTTCTCAAATACGATCCGATTCACGTCGTTTCAAGTCCGTTTCTTACAAAATATCACAGACTTATCTTAAATCACATATAAGACCTATACCGGGTGCCGCAACCAAAATACGGGCCCGATACCATCGAGTTTTAATCACAATTCTTTTCCAAATCTCATAAATAATTTCAGAAAAATAAGTTTCTTTAAAAATTCATTTCTCGGGCTAGGGACCTCGGAATTCGATTTCAGGCATACGACCAAGTCCCATATTTTTCTACGGATCTTCCGGGACCGTCAAATGACGAGTCCGGGTCCGTTTACCCAAAATGTTGACCAAAGTCAACTTAATTCATTTTAAAGTTAAAATTTATTATTTTTCACAGATTTTCACATATTGGCTTTGCGGCTACGCACTCCGACTGCGCACGCAAATCGAGGTAAGCTAGAAAGAGGTTTTTAAGACATCAAAAAGCAGAATTTACACAAATCAACTCAAGCCAAGTCTCCAAATAAAACTATCCCACAAAATATTTTTATTTTTGAATAAAAATATAGTGTGTGCGTTTGTGTTTATATATATATATATATATATATATATACATATATATACACACACACACACACA